>NC_056745.1:256712002-256832002 GCF_019279795.1 Protopterus annectens | reverse complement strand
CTGTTTTGCCTAGATAAATGCTTATTCTTGTAGCACTTTAGTTGCTTATTTGATTTCTTATAACATTTAGGTGTTACAGAAACAGAATAACTGTTTTATGCAACTATTACATTAAATATAGGAAATATGTTTGTCCTAATATCTCAGGACATTTGTAATTTTTCCAATTTTTATGCAGAACACAACTGGCCAAGGAGAAACTGTCCCTCGCAAAGTTGGACAGGTGGTAGTCCTAGTGCCCCGATGTTAACGGGGGTGGACATCGCGTTATACCACAAAGTCTAATCTTGAGAACAGACACTTATTCCATGAGGGATGTCCAAAAATTGTAAATGACGGACCCCATTCAGCTGACTATTTGAAAATGTGATAGGGTTATGCATGCATGGGATACCTAGTTTGCATGCCTGAGACTGCCTAGGGTGCAACTACCTGCTAGATGTGTGTAGGGATCACTATGTGCAGATATGGCTGCGCCAAGCTAGCAGCCCGTGTATTGATGGTTTTGGTGGACGTTCAGCAAGGGGGGGTGATGTGCTGCTGATGGGATAATGGGTATTCAATTATGTATCCAGGTGTGTTGAGGTTGGATGGCTCGGTTCAGGTCAGACCATTATGTGGGCGTGAGCCATTAACGTTTCTGTACATGTCTATCACACATTTTAATGTTCATATGTTTGTGGGATTGTGTTCTGCAGTATGGCCTGTCAAGTTGTATTGCGGATGTGAATGTTTGTTCTTTGGTTTCCTTTCTGATTCACCCACTGCTCCCTCGTACACCTCCAATTCACCTATTGTGCATCCGACCCAGTCTCCCCTTGGCGAATTATTACATTACCCGTCACCCCACACCCCCATATTCCACACACACCATCCATCCCTTCTTTGGTTGATGGCACATGGCACAGTCAACAGAACACATTGCGTACACTGCATATCTCTGGTACCAATATGGTTGTGAGGACTACCCTAGCATTTTTGATCTTCCACATGCTGTACTTCATGCACATAGGTACACGTAAATACTTATCTTTCATGACATGGTAGGTAGACCCGGGTAATACCCGTTCATCTTTCGGCCATCCTGACAAGGACGACTTGGACCACAAATGGGCAGATATTGAGCGAATGCTCTGACCATTGGTAGGGTTGCCACCTTTTCAAATGACCAAAATGGGACATTTTCAGGACACACATCAGATTTTACAGGCCAACACATACCCACGGTCAGTACAAAAGATAGTACATTAGTTTTATGCCTAACTGAAAGCTTATTGTTGTAGCAGTTTAGTTGCTTATTCTGTTTTGTTTAGTTGCTAATTCTGTTTCTTGTAACATTTAGGTATTTTACATACAGAAATAAGTATTGCACGGAACTATTACATAAAATATGGACATACTTATGTCCTACAGTTGCAGGACATTTAACATTTATAATGGTTTTGGTATGGACACAACTGCCCAGAGGGGGACTGTCCCTCACAATGTGGGACAGGTGGTGACCCTAACCATTGGGCTAGGCTTAGCAAATGGCAGCAACGAGCTAACACGCTGCCTTTTGCTTCCACTTGGTATAACAATCAACACTACAATGAAATACAGGCACGGGGTTTTAAATGTCATTTGTTCGAGGGACGGGGACTCAATATTCAGCTACGTGCCTTTGTGTTTACTTTTTATTTTGGTGTTCACAAAACTGTCTTGTATGCTTTGCATACATTTCAGTATCCATGGACACTGACAGGAGTGATTATTATTAGAGGCAGGCTGTACTCGTCAGAATTTTAGGTTGCGCATATGCAGCCGACATGTTCACGCCTCCGTGCAGCATTTAGACACGCCCCCTGCACTCACGCACATTTCCTATGCACGTGGACTTTGTGGCAGTGCGCCTTCATTAATATGCATGTGGTGCTGCTGCGTCATCTCTATGCCGCACGGTCGGCTTCATGAATCCCGGGAGTGACTTTTCACTGTTAAAAGCATGTATTTTGGAACATATTTCAGAGACAGATGAAGTGTTAATGAAAAAGAAATTATTGTACAAAGAAACTTTATATATTTTAAAATTTAATACACTATCTCCAGCAGGTCTAAATAGTGAATGCTACTGGAGAGTGTTCCTGTAAAATGTATATATGACTATTTTAATTGATGGTTGATTAATTACATGATAATTGTATTTAAGTGAATATATGAGTGCATATATATGGATGCATGGTGTGGCATATTTTGTAACTCCAGGAAGGCTGTGTCGAGGTGCCAGAGTGTTATTCAGTGTGAATAAACTATTTAATGCAAGATCGGTGGCATCTTTTTCACTGGCTTTGTAGTGTGGTGTGCTTTAACACTTGCTTGGTGGTTTTTTTATACTTTCTGTCTGTCCTCTTTTCAAATGTGCAGATGTCATGTATTGCTAAAGCCATACAACTATGTAGGTGCCTACATAGAAGTGTGCTGTGGGCCTGGACACGGCTTCTAGTTCCCACATATGGGACATCCTTCACGTGGGCCTTGCCTCTTTTCCTTGCCTGTGTGAGGGACAATACAGAGGTGGTGGGCTACAGATTCACAAACAGTAGGTTGGAATACTCCACACGACATTTGAAGACAGCCCAACGACATGGGGGACATCTCCCCAGAATTGTGAACAGATTCTGTGTTATCAGTGCTGTTAATACACGTTTGTATGGACATGCATTTAGTGAGGACTTCACGTCTGACAGTGATATGTGTCTGACATACTTCTCCACTGGCATGCTGCCATAGACTGGTCACATGCTTGCTTGTTAGGATTTGTCTGTTTCCCAGACAGTTGTTGTCCTTGGAAAATCAGTTGGGGACTCTGGGGAATGCAGTCAGTAAATACTCACATCCATTGGTATTACTGACTTCATATTCCTCGTAAAGGATATGTGGCAACAAACCCAGTAACATCAGCAACTGTCTCAATTTATGACAGTAATATGTCCACTCTACCCCTGTGTTTGTGCCTGAGTCCCCAAATGATGTCAGGCTTTGTCCAGATGTCAATGAGGCTCAGACGTATTTATTATCATTATTTCTTGCCTTCATTCCTTCTACCATCCCAGTGAAGTAGTAGACCAACAGACATGTCAGAGAAGAGGCCATAGGTATGGGTCCTGAGCCTGTACATTCTGAGGTGAACTGCACATTTGAGAGGTTTGTGTATGGCTGGCCATTGTTAACAGATTGTCAGGATTGTGTACACATGTCATGTGTAAATGTTGTTTGGGCTGTGTATGGAGGGGGTAGATGTAAGTGTTATGGCTCCTTTTTTATCTGACTGTGCATGCTGCTCCAGTTTCTGCTGGTCTCTTGGCTGTATGCATTTGTACTACTCTGAGAATTGGGCCAGTATATGTAGGGCTAGTGTGCGAGTGGCAAACTGTGATGTATTTGTTCACACAGTCCGTACACTCTACTGTTCACTTGACTTACCGGTATGTGGCTGTGGTGATATTGGTTGTGGGTATGCACTTTCACACTTGTTAGAAAAATATGTGATAGTAATATGCATGCTTAGTGCATTCAAGATTTAAAAGGGTTAATACATTTATTCTGTTCACACTGCATGAATCTGCACAGCTATTAGAAACTTAACAAGAAGCATTCTATTTCTGCAAATGTCATGAAAATAACAAGAAGTAATTAATTTCTGCTAATGTCATGAAACTTAACAAAGGGATATTCATTTCTGCTTATGCCATGAGAAAACATGCAGCTGCTAGAAGCTATTGATAAAGAAAACAATAGATGCAAAAGATTACTGTCTTGTCATAGATCAGGAGAAACAGAATAAGTAGGCAGTCATTCTAAAGAGACTATAACAAAATCCGTGGTACCACGTTAAAAAATTAAGAAAAGTTATGTAACGATCAAAAGGGTAGAACAAAATGGGTAATAATTGCACAAAAAGACCCCAAAATCCACCATTAACAGAAGATGCAAAGTACATGCAGTCGCAGCGCGCCGACAATATTAAATACTATTCAAAATGGGTTAATAAGTACAAATTTGACGGAAAATTAGAAAAATCCTCGCTTTTCAAACTTGTCAAACAGCTCAAAACCGATTTCAAAGGTTGGGTAAAAAAGCAACTTAAATTAGGAATTCCTCAGGCACACAGGTGGATTGAGGAAGTAAACCGCAAGGAACAAAAATTCAAAAGCTATGTTTTTAGATAAGGAGGACAATAACTTAATAATAGCATCAGCACCTCTGCCTCCCTTACCGGAATATGAAGCAAGTGAACAGGTTAGTCCACCCCCACGATATCCTGTGGTCACTGAAGATAGAGGCATTATGAAAATAAAACCGTTTATTAGAGATCCCATCGGGACCAGGTCCCGAACAAAGGCAGGTAACTCAGATGAAGGCATTGAGTTATAGCAAATGGTTAAAAATTCACGATCTATAAGTGAAGAAGAAGAAATATGCCCACTTATAGAAGTATCCAACCCTCAGGCAGGTCAAGACAATCAGGACCTAACTATTTTACTGTATAGACCCTGGACTCCGGAAGACATCCGGAAAGCCACTGAGGGAATCCCCCATCCAAAGGTTAATTTTAGAAAATTCTCAGAAGATTTACAAGGAATGAGGCTGAGTTATAACTTAAATGGAGAAGAGGTAAAAAAGGTAGTTAGACAAATTGTAGGGACATATTGGTATATGATTAGTGGGAACTGGAATTCCTGTGATGCTGCACAAAGACCCCTCCCACATAGCAGCGCAGAATTAGACACCAGAGTAAAAGGTCTTACAGACCGCATCTCTGAAAAATGGAAACCTAGGGCAGACTGGACTTGCATTAATCAATGCATCCAACAAGAAGGTGAAACTATTGACCGATATTATGCCAGATTATTAGAGTGTTTTAATAACCACTGTGGAATGCAGGTACCTGAATATCAAACACAAGATTACCCATATGAACAGCAGCTAAAGAATGCATTTTTAAAAGGCAGTATTGCACCTATAAGCAGTTTTATTACAAAACATATGGTAGATCAACGTACAAGCAGGTTACAGTCATTACTTGAATATGCTAGGCATGCCGAAAGGCATTTTAATAGCAAAAAGAAAAAGAAAGCTCAAGTATTTTCTGTAGAAGATGGAGCAGAAGTTTACGTAGTACAGTCTGGGAAAAAGGGCAAGAAAAATGCACAGGGGAACAAACAATCTGATCAACGATCAGAGGACATTGAAGGGTGAAAGAAAAGGCGAGAATGTTTTAAATGCGGTAAAAAGGGACATTTGGCAAAGGATTGCAAGAAAAACAAGAAGGCAACAACGGAAGACAAGGAGGGTGAGGACTGACTGTATGGTAGTCAGGAATCACTAGAAGGGGCTAGCGAAGAAGGGGCAAATGAAAATGTGATAGAGGGAGTAGAGGAAGTGCAGGAAGTTAGTGACAATGAAGAAGATGAAATATTAGGCCTAGCTTTATTGAGCTTGGAGCTCTATTTAGCAGACACAAAACCAGAAGTTACACTTTTGGTAGAAGGGAGGGAAGTCAAATTCTTGTGTGACTCAGGGGCATCACAAACCCTGATACATCGCTCCAAACTACCAGAAAACACAGAGACACCTGATTACTGGTCAAAGCAGCTAATGGACAGCTGTATCGAGAGCCTCTCTCCTGTGACATTGCAATAACTGATCCAGTTTCAGGATTGACACAAAAAAGCAAAATTGTTGTTTCTGCAAAATGCCCAGTAAACCTCTTGGGCAGAGACCTCATGTAGCTAGTTGGTATAGCAGTAGTCCCAACCATGCAGGGTATGGAAGCACAGTGACAAATTGATACCTTTGCAGTGCAATCAGAGGGTGAAATGTTTTATTGGTACAGCCAGGACTTGGTTACGACTGGTCCAGGGACTGTAACTGAAGAGTTAATGAATGTAGCCATCAGCAAGTTCCCCTCCCTTGACATTGATAAGCAGCACCTGTTGCACTGTATCCTGTATTATTGTAACACACCAGGACCTGATAAGGAATATGAGCAAGAATTGTTTAAGAATCATGCAAATAGATTGATATTGCGTAACTTGTACTGGGACACAGAAGGGAACAGTGTAGCCAGCTGTTCATTGCCCCAGGAGTTCTTTACACTTTATAAATCCAATCGATTACCACATATTAGCTTAACCAAAAACAGAAATATAGAATGGGCAGACCTAGGAGAAAAAGTCACGAGATGGGAGAAACAGACAGAACTAGAACTGTCAGAACAAGGAATACAAATACAGAAGTTAAATTGGATAACTCAGACCAACCCAGCTGTGCACTTACAGTATGGCGAGGACAGCTGATTGACACTCCTGTTAAAGGAGGAAGAAAATGCCTTTCAAAATATACCAGAGACTCTCTGGTCAACAAGAAAATCAGATGTAGGACTTATTCGTAAAGCGGGACCAGTTACTATCACGCCAAAGTCAGCATTCAGACCACAAAAAAGACAGTATCCCTTAAAAAAAGATGCAGAGGCAGAGATAAAGCCTATTATAGCAGCCTTACTTAAAGGAGGGATACTAGTAGAATCTCCAGATTCATCATGTAATACACACTTATTTCCAGTCAAAAAAGCAAATGGAGAATGGTGTATGGTCCAAGATTTACAAGCTGTAAATGATGCAGTAATACCAAGGGCACCCACGGTGCCAGACCCACACACCCTGTTGAATGATTTAAAACCTCAACAGAAGTATTTTTCTGTGGTAGACATCAGCAATGCGTTCTTTTCGATACCGATACACCCTGATAGCCAGTATTGGTTTGCATTCACATTTCAGGGGAAAAGGTATACATATAAACAATTACCACAGGGATATTGTGAAAGTCCAACAATATTCTCACAAGAAATGACAAGCAACTTGGCAGGATTCACCCCACCAAGAGGCAGTCAGATTTTACTTTATGTTGATGACATCTTGCTGGCAGCCCCCACCCAGCAAGATTGTAGAGAAGATACCATAGCACTTCTACAATTTTTAGCCACTGAAGGACATAAGGTAAATAAAAGTAAACTACAGCTTTGGAAAAAACAAGTTAAATACCTGGGATATGTAATATCCAAGGAAGGCAGAACATTAGATGAGGACAGAAAAATAGCAATTTTGCAAGCACCAAAACCCACTACCAAGAAGGAAATGATGTCCTTTCTGGGTACAACTAATTTTTGCCGGAGCTGGATTCCAAACTATGCTTTGGAATCTGCACCTCTGACTGACCTTATATATAAGAAGCCTATGGCAGCACAAGATTTGTTACAATGGACACCAGAGGCAAAATCTGCTTTCTGCAAACTGAAGCATTTAATAGCGTCCTCATTAGTTCTGGGATTACCAAACTACCATAAACGTTTTTTCCAAACTGTAGATTGTAAGCAGGGTTACATGACATCAGTGCTGACACAACAGCATGGGGATAAGCAATGCCCCATTGCTTAATATTCATCACAACTAGACCCAGTGGCATGATCCTTACCCCACTGTGTACAAGCAGTAGTCGCAGCTGCAATGGCAGTACAGGCTTCAGCCTCAGTAGTCTTATTCCACCCTCTCACTTTGAGAGTACCTCATGCAGTCATGATTATTTTACTACAAGAAAAGGTGGCATATCTTTCCCCTGCTAGGCATCTTTCCTGTATGACTATATTGTTGAGCCAACCTCACATGACAGTTGAATGATGCACTACTTTGAACCCTTCTACTCTGCTCCTGACCCCTGCAGATGGCACACCACACCGCTGCCTGCAGGTAATTGAGCAAAAGACACTACCTAAAGAAGATCTCACAGATGTCCCCTTAGATGATGCCAAGGTGACATACTACGTGGATGGCTCGTGCAAAAGGGGTCCTGCAGGACAGAACCAACTAGGATATGCAGTAGTTTCTGATACTGAGATTATAGAAGCAAATCCTTTACCACACAACTTAACTGCGCAGGCAGCAGAATTGATCGCCCTGA
The DNA here is from genome assembly GCF_019279795.1 of Protopterus annectens. NCBI lineage: Eukaryota > Metazoa > Chordata > Ceratodontiformes > Protopteridae > Protopterus > Protopterus annectens. The sequence continues at coordinate 256,824,007 of NC_056745.1, read as the reverse complement.
CACGGGCATGTACCTTAGCAAAGGGTAAATGTGTAAACATTTTTACTGACAGCCAGTACGCTTTTTCTACTGTACATGTTTTGGCGCAGCAGTGGAAAAACCGGGGAATGAAAACATCTACTGGCAAACCTATAAACCATGCACAGTTTATTTTAGATCTTTTAGAATCTATTCAGTTAACTCAGAAAGTAGCCATTTGTAAATGCACAGCTCACACCAAGTGACAAGATAGGATTTCAAAAGGTAATGCGAGAGCTGATACAGCTGCAAAACAAGCAGCCACAGAAGTATTTCTTTTAAATGAGGAATTACAACCCTCTGAGATTTTAGACTTAGAAATGTGAAAAACAATGCAGACACTCACTACGCAAACTGAAAAACAACGATGGATAAAACGAGGAGCAATTCTCGAAAAGGGGCTGCATATCTCTAGAGAAGGGAAACTGATGCTACCATCTAATTTGTTTAGATATGCAGCTTTGTTGAGCCATGGGCAGTGCCATGTTTCAACAGGGGGGATGGTACAGCTGGTGAACCAGGTGTTCACAACGTACGGATTTACAAACTACTCTAAAAAATTTTGTTTGACGTGTCAGATTTGTAACAAACATCATGCACAGGGGGCGTTAAAGCCCAAGCAAGGGAGTTTCCCTACACCACCATATCCGTTTCGCACTATCTGTATGGATTTCATAGAATTGAACAAATGTGAAAATAAGAAGTATTGTCTTGTCATTGTAGATATGTTTTCCAGGTGGGTGGAAGCCTTTCCAACCAAAAATCCAGATGCAGTCACAGTGGCAAAAGTATTTGTCAAGGAAATCATTCCTAGATTTGGCATTCTGGAAAGGATCTACAGTGACAATGATACACACTTTGTAAATCAAACTATACAGCAGTTAAGTAAGCATTTTGGTATTTCTTTAAAAAATCATTGCGCATACCATCCACAATCTGCAGGGCTAGTTGAAAGGCATAATGGTATATTAAAAAACAAATTGAGAAAATTGATAGCTGAGACAGGGAAAAACTGGTTATACTTTTACCCCTGGCACTGTTGAGCATGAGAACTGTCCCTACAGCAAAAGGATTGACTCCTTTTGAAAAGTTATTTGGAAGGGCTTACTATACACCCCAGTGGAAACTTCTCATGTCATCAGACCAGGAAGCTGATTTTTCACTAGCTGAATATATGAGGAAATTAATAAATTCTAAACATCTGTTGCAGTTAAATTCTGTTTCAGATAGAAAACAAACCGAGACATCAGAAGTGGCAGTGACACCTGGAGACTGGGTGTGGATAAAAGTTATCAAGAAGAAGAATTGGTCATCGCCAAGGTGGGAAGGTCCCTACCAGGTGCTTCTTTTGACACCCACTGTAGTCAAGATAGCAGCGTGAGCTTCATGGATCCACCTGACACACTGCAAACTAGTTAAGAACTTTGAACTGGACAAAAATCTTACCTCTCCATCGGGGCCCTCAGCACAAAGTCTGGCTACAAAGGGGGGGGGGGTCAGATCAATAGGACTGATCTGTCTCAACCCCAGTGAAGAAACCATCGGTGCTGAAGGTCCTATTAGGGCAGATAGTAAGAACACGTCTGAAATAAAGATGACAGAATCCAGTAAGATCCAAATGCACCTATTCGGAAGAGTCGAAGAAAACAGGAATGCAGAACAACCGTTTCCTCAGAAGTATTACATAACCATCCTGTTGACTGTACTAGTGACAATCTTTTTGTTGTGGCCATTCCTTTTCTCATCCATACAAACTGGACTGAACAAGCGTGCAGAGTTGTACACAGAGTGGCACCCAAACTTCAACACTTACCAGGCAATCAAATATGTGTATGCTGAGACCTTCAGTGTTTTGAATTGCTGGATTTGCACAGCTTTGCCAACAGCATACAGGGGTTATTGTTAACTTCAGTCCCCCTAGGAGCCAACAAGACCTGGGAAAACTTAGTCTATGATACATCAGATGTCACCTCACAAGATAAAGTACCATTGCACTTGTCTGTTCAACAGAAGGGGACTGTGTGTTTTTACAAAAGTGATACAGTTCAGGTGGGTTGGAGCTATTGCAATGTGACTGTTCCCTATAGATGCTGCAATAAAACTGATAACACAGGATCCTATTGCAACACGAGCTATGATTCATTTGTTGAACTGATGCATAGGACAACTGATGAAGTCAAACATAATGCTGACCTTTATAGACAACTATCTATGATAGACAAAAAAATGTTTCATCCAGAGCCAGGACATAGTAAAGTTACTACCAAAGTAGAAGACTGTTACTTTGTATGTGGTAGGAAAGCATATAAGTGGTTACCTGAGAATTGGTCCGGCAGTTGTTATTTGGGGTACCTGGTTCTGGCCATACGACACACAGCAGTTTTACCTCAAGGGAAAATTCAGAATGTTCGACAAGAAATCAAGAAGCCTGCCAATCCATTGGGGCAAATCAATGTGGGCTGGAAAAACCATCATGCTGTGGGCTTAGGGAAAAATGGACTGTCACATATGGACTTGAGTGATAGCATCATCTCGTATGCAGGTGTACTGCCAGCATATGGAGCAACAAAATCAATCTGGGAACTGAGAACATTGTCTAAACTTCTCAAAATAATGAGCAATGCAACCTTTTCCACCCTAGAATTGTTGACTGATGAATTGACTGCCATGAGAACAGTAGTGCTTCAAAACCGCATGGCTCTTGACTTCACCCTAGTGGTGAGAGAAGGTACCTGCTCTTTAATCCAGGAGGAGTGCTGTTCATATATTCCTGACCACAAACACAAGATAGACAGTCATCTTGAGGTAATTCAGCAGGTGTCAGCCATGACCAAACCAGGACCAAATCCATTGACGGACTTTTTCCAGAGATTGTTTGGGGGGTGGGGCAGTATCCTGATGAACATCCTGATTGCCATCTGTGTAGGAATGATCCTACTGGTGGTATGTGTGTGCTGCTGCATCCCCTACATGAAAAGACTGATTAAAGACTTTATAGACATGTCAGTTTCAGAAACCTTATACCAAGGTGCTGAACTTGAAGAATTACTAAAAAACTGAAAATGCTTTCGTAAGTTTAAACTGAACTGAAAATCCTGAGTAGGAAGAGGTTAGGGGAAGAAAAACTGTTTATGCTTATCTTGAAAGTAGAATAAAAGTATTAGAAGGGGGGGAAATGTTAGAAAAATATGTAATAGTAATATGCATGCTTAGTGCATTCAAGATTTAAAAGGGTTAATACATTTATTCTGTTCACACTGCATGAATCTGCACAGCTATTAGAAACTTAACAAGAAGCATTCTATTTCTGCAAATGTCATGAAAATAACAAGAAGTAATTAATTTCTGCTAATGTCATGAAACTTAAAAAAGGGATATTAATTTCTGCTTATGCCATGAGAAAACATGCAGCTGCTAGAAGCTATTGATAAAGAAAATAATAGATGCTTGAAAATTTAAACCGTAGTCATCATTACTTGTACTAAAGCTAGAAATGTACCTTGAATCTAGACAAAATGTAACACCTGTATTAAAACAGTACAATAGAAGAATTGAAATGTTGAAATGGACTGACATAAACCCAAGGCCAGGTTGTTTTTCTCAAAATGTTTTGCAGAACAGCAGATAATTTAACTTGGTCAGCAATAAGTCTAGCAACATTTTCTGTAGAACATACAGAAAGCTGTGTCTAACTACGTCAGCAATAGAATGGTAACATTTTCTTTGTGACAGGAAAAGAACTGTATAAGTATAACATACTAATCATTAATGATTCAGACAAATCCTGTGCCTACATGCTTTGTCTTCTTGCTGCAAGTAATAAAGGGTGCCTTGCTTGAACCTAACGTGAATTGGTCTTTGAAGTTTTGTCCTTTGACAACACTGGTGCCTGTTTTTCTGTCCTGTTGCATCCCCGTAGTGCCTGATATATTTGCAAATACCCATAGCAGATTTGCTATTTCAATTACTTGTGCTATTTCACTAAGTATACGTTAGAGCAGACTGGAGGGTATTACTGCAGCAACTGTGTTAGCTTATCTATGCCAGTATTTCAGATACATCCCCATTTTCATGGTTCCCACCCACCACTTTGTCAGCCTTGGTCCGGATTCATTGCAGTAAGGGGTTGTGAGCATACCTCTCAACTGGCTGGATTGTTTCTGGATGTCCAGGTTTATTGCTCTTATTTCTCTGGTAAATCACTGTGATGATATGAAGATTATTGGCAGTAAATGACAAACATTTCATTTTTAGACCTCACATCCATCAGAATATGTATGCTGAAGCAAACTGTGTCACTCAGTCAAGAAGAGTACAGGGGGACAGTGACCTCTTCCTTCCTGGATGCAAAAGTGTTTGTAATGAGACGTGCCACATAGAAGGACTTTCCTGACCTCAGTGGCAATGTGGTGGCCAAAAGAGAGGTTGCTGTCAACCTGTGTTCCCAGATCTCATATAACGCCTTCTGTATTCAGGGGACTACCATTGATGTGGTAATTCATGGGGAACAAGTTTTTTCCCAAAGGGGATGACAACACATTTTCTGACATTGAACTTAAAGCCATAGCTCTGACACCAGTCATTGGTCTCAGTGCAGCATTTCTGTAGGATGCCAACATCACTTGGGTAGTTTAATAATAGTTCCCAACTTGCAATTGTCTGCAAACTGTCAGCCAGAATCCCTTCATGTTGGCATGGACTTCAGAGGAGTAGATACCAAACAGGAGAGGACCCAGGACCAAACACTGTGGGACTCCACTTATGACTGCTCAGCAGTCTGACTTGGAGCCAGATATTTTCACACTGTGAGTTCTATCTGTGAGCCAGTTTGCAACCTGCCTAGTGATATAGGGGTTGATGCCTAGCTTAGTGAGTTTTTGCATGATTCCTGAGTGGGGAATGTTATCACAGGCTTTGGGCAGATCAAGGTAGGCTGTATGAGCCACCTTGCCTTCATCCACAGTTCGGGTGACTGACTCAAGGAAGTTGACCAAGTTGAGCAGGCATGACCTAACCTTCACAAAACCAAACTGTGTGGGATCCTGAGATTGGCAATTCCCATATCTCTGTTTATTAGTGCATGATGATACATTCCATAGTTTTGCATAACAGACATATCAAGCTAATGAGGCAATAGTTCCCAGGGTCTGTAGTCACTCCTCCTTTGTGGAGAGGGATGACTGTAGCAGTACACAATTCAGTAGGGACAAAGCCTGAGGTGAGACTGTAATGGAACAGGGCACACAGGTGAGGTGCCACTTCACTCTAGTTCATGTAGAACACAGCCAGAGATATTGTCATGACCCATAGAAGCTGTATTCTTGGCCTTGGCCAGTGGTGTTTTAACCTGTGCAGCAGTAATACTGGGTGCCTGGTAGTATATTGGTATTGTGATTGGTCCTTTGGTGGGGAATGTGAGAGATAAAGTTGGCACTGATTCTGTCGGCCAGTATATTAGCAATATATGTTGGCTTAGTATAGGAGGTCCCATTGTGCAGTAGCTCAGAGCACATATTGGTATTGCCGTGAAAATTCCTTTCATAACTATAGGAGGCCTTGTGGTTGTCTTTACTACTTTGCTGTGTGTTGTAATTCTGTTTTCACAGCTAGCATTAGAGTATTTGATGAGGGAGATCAACTTTTTGTTGAGGCTGATAAGGGTTTTTTCCAGTCTTGGGACTTCACCTTATTCTGTACCAGTTTCCTCCTTCTATTGTAGAGTTTCTTTATGGCAGGGGACCACAAGATTGGCTTCCTTTTTTTGGAGGAGAACATCTTCGTTCTATTGGGTATGGCAGAATCCATGCATATGTGTATGTGTTCATAGTACATTGCTGTTTGATTTTGCAGTCATGCAGCTAGTCTACATTTGCATGGCTGCCATGAGGTTAGCCACCTCTGTTTTTAGGAGGCCAAAGTTAGCTTTGGAAAGTCTTTTCATGGCATTTACCTTTGCGGGGGGGGGGGGGGGGTTGTGGTTTTCCAAGGTGATTACTTTGTGATCAGATCTAACAAGGGAGGAGTTGACTATATTGTACAGCAACAGTCACCCATGTTAGTAATGACCAGGTCAATGATCTTGCTAGCTGTAGTGGTCCAGGCCATTGGAATTAATGAATTCCAGGAAACATTGGGCAAGTGCATTGGTACATGAGTAGCTTCCCCAGTTAATGGAGGGGTAGTTGAAGTCAACCAGTATGAGACTGTTAGGTTGGACACTAATAGTTTCCAGGATGATTAGGAACATGGAGTGTGAGTCTTGGGACGTGGTTTGGGACCTATAGCAGGCTACGACCTGAGTCACTATTTTACCCAATGTTAGCTACACTTGCAGTATTCTGTGATGTGTTATGCTAGGCTACCAGTCTGGAGATGTGTGCATCCTTTATGAATAAGGAAATACCACCACCTTTGGAGCTTCGGTCCAAGTTCTGGGGCTAAATGTTGTGGAATGAGTTAAATGCTGGTAGTGCTCGGGTGATTTCTGGTGTCTTTAACCAGGTCTCTGTTACAGCACAAATGTGAATGTTCTCCATATTAAGGAATGCTTCAAGTGAGTGCATTTTCAGATTTAAACTTCTAGAGTTGAGCAGCATGACCCTTAGATTGCATGTGTTTGTAGCTGTTTATATATATATATATATATATATATATATATATATATATATATATATATATATATATATATATATATATATATATATATATATGTATGTATTTATCTTTCTATATATATGTGTATGCATATATGTACATATATTTTAGATGTATCCCTCTGTCTCTCTGTATATATATATATATATATATATATATATATATATATATATATATATATATATATATATATATATTTACATACACACACACACACACACACACACACACACACACACACACACACACATATATATATATATATATATATATATATATATATATATATATAAATAGAATACCTGACTGATTCTACAGAATCCTTTCCTTACTGTTGAATGACTGTACTAACTGATATGTTTGAGAAATCATCACTATTTTCTAGAGCTCGGATGGTGTAGTGGTGCTTTACTTTGACTATAGTTTACAGGGCCATGGGGCCAAGACTTGGTAGGACTGGTTATTTTGTTGCGAGGCAGAACAGATGCTGCTGGAGAGAGAGGAATAAGGTCAATATTTAAAAGCGGTGCCTAGTTTTGGCCCATTGACCCCCATTTTGACAGCCTTTGGACGGATTTGTTGCAGTAAGAGGTTCAGGATATTGGTCTGAGGTACGACTCCAATACTCACATATAAATATGCATGCGTATGTAGTTATTCACTTTTCTAAATATATCTATATGTATATATTTTATATGTATATTTCTACATATATTATGCATTTATTTTTCCATATATATATATATATATATATATATATATATATGCATCTCCATACACATACATTTATATATATATATATATATATATATATATATATATATATATATATATATATATATACAACTTGACTAATTCTACCAAACCATTTCCCTACTGTTGAGTGACTGAATGATACGTTTGAAAAACCATCAGATTTTTCTGTGGCTCAGATAGCTTAGTGGTAAATTACTGTGGCTATGGTATGCAAGGTCCTGGGTTCAAAACTTACAAGGACTGATTATTTTGTTGCTGGACAGAACAAAGGCTGTTGGATACAGAGTGATTAAGGCACTATTAAGCAGTTGTAAGCAGGTTTGAGCAGTGGTAAGCAATGTTAACTTACGGTCAACTATGCTTACACACAGTTAGCCCTAAAAGTGCTTAATCTGAGTTAGCTTCGCTTAGCACCATGCAAACATGCTTACTACTGCTTATTCCTGCTTACCGCCATGCTACTTTCTTTAAGAGGAAAGAAAAATGGGGTGATAGATAAGTGGTGAGAAAGGGGGCACGAAGAGGGAAAAACAATATGAAAGATAGCTAGGGATGTGCAGGATGGGTGTAGGGAAGGTCCGTAGCTGTCCATTTCTGATACAGTAACAGGTGTGCATTTGTACAAAATTTAGAGGTAAATTTGGACACACAAACCCCTGAGATAGGGGTGAAGGCAACAATAATGTGCTGTGAAGCCATTTGGACCAGATTACATGGTGTCAAGTGGACATGTGTGTGAAATGGACAGCTATGTATGGGGCGACATTGTTTTGTGGGAACAGATTGCCCCCTTTTGTTTTTTTTTTTTTTTTTTATAAGGTGAGTGGGATGCTGGGGAAAGACAGTTTTTTTAAGGTGAGTGGGATGCTGGGGAAAGATAGTAGGTATATTTGGGGAGGTAGGTTCGGTAGGAAGACAGACAGGACAGATAAGACAGCAGACATGGGGCAGTATATGACATCTTGGACAGGGAGGGTGGTTGGGAATCAGATGCCCACGAGCCCCCAAATGGATACTGTGGGACTGAGGTCCACATCCATGGGCAGTCACCACTGTATCTTCATGTGCTGGGGACTGAGCAGGAGGGGCAGGCTGACCTTCAAGATGTGCCACACGGCCCTCAAGCTGATGTAGCAGATCTCCAAACTCCTTTTGAAGCTTGCTACTTACCAATCCCTGGACCTGGCTTTGGGTGACAGGGTCCTGCCTGCGCCCGGGGTGGAGGACGAACCCCATCCCTTGAGGCAATTCCACTCAAAGGTGTTGCAGAACCAGCAGATGAGGTCCCAGGGTGGGTCCCAGACATGCTGGGGCCTGGTGCCATGGCCAGATGAGGTGGGAGAGGTGGACCTGCTGGAATCGGCCTTCCCAGACATGCTATAGTGTTGCAGTTTTAGAACATATGTTGGTTAATCATGAAAAACACATTCCAGGATTAGTTATAACAGCATGCATAAGTATTCCCATTAACCCAAAACAACAGATTTGGAACAGTTGCATTGCAAACAAAACACATGCTTATATGGAACCACAGTGGGCATTATAATGGCATGCAGGTTACATTGATAGCAACAGGCCACCAGTGATAGTATTTGAACATGGAACATTAATAGTCAAATGTTTAAATATTTATAAAACAATAGGACACGTCCCAACAGTAAATTTGGTGAAAAACATACCCATTGATTTATGTGTTTAAATTATTGGTGCAGCTAGGATGAGGGAGAGAGAGAGAGAGAGATGTCAATTAACAACTGTATAGTCTTCAGTTGCTCACAAATTTAATGATCATTTCTCTAATCATTACTCTCTAGGTATTACCTCACTTTACATCTACCTATGGCCTTGGGTTGGGTAGTGTTATGTTTGTACACATTGTATAATTACAGCCTTCTTACAGCTAATTTATACTTTTTCTTACCTGGCAGACCTGTGGAGGAAGTTTCTGTTAACACTACCTGACTGTTTCTACCCATATTCACATAGTCAGAGTTGCATATGTGCACTCATACTGTGTGTGTGCTACTGCCGTATCGGTCACAATGGGTGTTGGCAGCAGTGACAACTAGCTGTGACAGTGTGACACTTAAGGGACATTTCTTGGAGGAGACTACTTGGTGTATGCACTTATCTTGCTGTCATTGGGGTTGGATAATGGGTGTTGTACACAGTTTGTATAAATACAGCCTTCTTACAGCCAATTTCTAACTTTTATTACATGGCAGAAGAAATTTCTCTTAACACTTTCTCACTTTTTCTGCACATATTCACAAAATCCTGGGTGAAATTATGCATACAGCTTACTACTACTCCCGGGATTCAAACCGTGCCTGTTTTTGCAAAAAATACAAATTTGTGTTTCATCAGAATGAGCTGTTGAAAAACTGCTATCTCTTGTTTGACTGTTTTCTGTCTAATACTCTCTTGGTTGTACAATCTGACCTTGTAATTCTGACATTCATGCATAGCACAACTGTCTTATACTGTGTATTCATGCTTTGGCATAGCACAGTGTGGAAAACACTGGTTAACACAACATTACTATTCAGGTATCAGATCTTGGTGCATGGAACATTTCATATAATTAATCACCTGTTTTGCAACTCCACAATCTTTATCAGATGAGCCTTGATTATTTAATGCTTTCAGAGCTATAGTTACTGTGCAGAAACTGTACACATTTCAGTTCATAACACCACACACCAAAGTAAACACAACCAGCCTGGGTTTTGACTTTTATTAACAGGTACTGACACTTTTATTAATATATACCTTGTATGTCACTATTACTCGGATAATACTGTCTCATTTATTCAGTACAAACCATACCCATTTTTAAATACTGAAGGGTGACATTCTACTCATTTCTATTTATTTGCCCTGAATACTGCAAGCTAGATTTTTACTCACTGGCCTCATGACACAGCCTTAGCAGCCTGCTACCGTGGGCATCCATGTTTGCAGCCCTCTCATCAGCAACTGTGCAGGAGATAGAGAAAAATTTATGCATACCTATCTATCACATAAACAGGTTGGTCTTTGGTAAACATTTATTGATAGTGAATCTTACACACATCTGGGGCATTCCTCACCTGTGCATCCTAGACCCACTGGTCCAAGAGCTCCCTCTTCCTCTTCTTTAAGTTGTCAAAGTGATGCCGGACCTGCTCATCAGTCCGAGGGATGCCAGTGGCACTGGTGAGATTATGGGTGAGATGGTCCCAGGCCTCTGTTTTGTATTGGGAGCCCTGGTACTGGTCCTGCAGCAGTCTCATATCATGGTCTTTTACAAGGAGTCCAACCATGACCCTCAACTCCTGTATGCCACAGCACTGCGCCCAGAAGTGCACACCCTCACCAACACCAGCCATAGTGCCTACAGTGGCAGCTACAACTGGTTATGAGCTGTATTCCCACCCTCGAGGTTTAAATAGGATTGATTTCCCACCCTTTGCCATGATTGGGTGGTTTTGAATATGCTGAGCTAAGCTAACCACCAGGCAAACCCGCTCAGCAAAGATAAGCATTGCTTAAAGGGATAGATTCTAAGCACTGTTTACCAGTGTGCAAATCTGCTTAGCTACGATAATTCTTGCTTAGAATTTATATTTAAGCAGTGCTTATACTGGCTAAGCATAGCTGAGCACAAGTTAGCATTGTTCTGCTTTCCTTTTTCAGGCTCTCAGGATCATGGGGTTGATTCCTCATAAATGACATATTATGATATGTATGTTTACCTTCCATAACATCCCCCTATGTCCTTTCATTACATTGCATTCTTTTCTGGCTATACTGTATGAGACGCTTGTGTTTATATGGGGGGTTTCACATCTGTACTACACTGATTCCTCACATTTGGACCTGCTACACTACCCTGGATAACAAATATATATTATTCACTACCTATTGATAGCAAAATATACTTTTAGTGCTGTTTTTACAAATAAAAATGAATGGACTGTATTGGGGCTCGAACCGTGAATGACTGCATGCTAAGCAAAAACTCTAATCTCTACATTATTTCATTTTTGACTATTTTGGCTATATATTTCTATTTAGCTCATTGGAATGTGTAAGCTAGGCTGAGCATAGCTGCGCGATGTGCACACCCACTCAGCTATGCTTAAACTTTATTGGGGATGGAAAAATAAACATGCAACATTACTCTTATAAACTTAGAAAGCTGCTAGTATGCATCAATTTGTGTTAGCATACATTTTTTGAAGGGTATACATTATGAAACTCATCCCAGTGACTGGCCAGACAAGATGACATTTTATGAGGGAAAGGCCAAAAATATAAGTGAATAATCTGGACACTCTGAGAAAATCTGGACAGTTAATAGTTATGTTGTGGGGGGCTGTTCTTATATGTATTTTGTCCACGGACACTACTGTCTTGTGATAAGTGTCCATGGAACTGTTAGCTGCTTTAGAATTGCTGTACGGTGGAGTGCAGTGGGTGTGTGTACTGTGCTCACCAACCCCTGCACTGGACACTGCTATCTTGCGATAAGTGTCCATGGAACTGTTAGCTGCTTTAGAATTGCCACACAGTAGAGTGCAGGGGGCATGTGTACTGTGCTCACCAACCCCTGCTCTTGTTCTTGTTTTGTGGCCATGTAGTATAGACAGCAGCAAGCCCTCATGAATATGCAGGGTGCGCTGCTGTCCTACATGGCCATAGAATGTTCCATGCAAGAATAACACTATTCTTGCACGGAGCTTGATGAATCCCGGGGAAAGTCTTAATAGAGAACTGTAAAAGGGGGAGAATCTAAGTATGGCATGGATACATGGATAGACTACAAAAAAGCATTTGACAGTATCCCACACTCATGGATAAAAGAGAACTTAAAAATGTATAAGATACAGCCTACACCACTTTGCAGTTAAGCCATGATAGAAGGCAAATTATTATTCCAGGGATAAAAATTCAAAGGGGGATATTCCAGGGTGACACTTTGTCATGGCTGGTCTTTTTGTCTTGCCCTTAACCCATTAAGCTGTCTACTTAACAGATTCAGTAATGGGTGCAATTTGGCTTCCAAACACAGCAAAGTGTAAAGACTTCTCATCTTCTTTTTGTGAATCATTTAAAACTGTATAGTTTGTCAGATGAGAAACTGAAAACATAACTGCAAGCTATAAAAACTTTTTCAGATGATATAAAGATGTTATTTGGTCTTGAAAAAGGCACAAAAGCATCCTTTAAAGCAGGAAAGCTGCAGCACCAAGAAAACATCAGCCTGGGGATAGGAATGTGATATAAAAGAACTTAAGCAAGAGTAAGTATATAAATGTTTGGGAATTGATGAAGGATCAACAGTAAAACATGAACAAATATGAATAACATTTGGTAAGGAATATTTTAGAAGACTAAAATTAATATTGAAAATAGAAGTGACATCTAAGAAAAACGTCCAAGCTATAAACCAATTTACTCTTGTCCTAACTTATAGTTTTGGTGTGATTGACTGGCCCCAAAAGGTATTGGATCGGTTGGACAGGAAGACAATAAGGATGCTTCATGCTTATCAAATGATATGTATACCAAGACTATATATTCCCCGTTCTGAAGAAGATATGAGCCTCCTCTAAATGGATTACATGTGTAGATCTGCAATCGTAGGACTGTATTCATGTCTGCTGAACTCACAAGATCCAAATATAGTGAAAGTTTTAAAAGATGAGGAGAATAAGTCTAAGATGACTTTCTTTCTTGGTTAAGCAGAAGCATGTCAGTGTCAAGTGGGAATGGAAATCAAACCAGAAGTACATAAAAATTAGGCAGGAACTAAATGTGCCAAAAACAAAAGAAAGAATATAAGGTAAAAGATCAGATGTGAAGGCAAAAAATGTGGAAAATGCATAAATATAGCTGCAAGTATAGAAAACACTTGGAACTACCTCATATTGATCTGGATCAAATGCAGGAATGGATAAGGAGAGGTGAATTTAAACCAAAAGACAAAAGGTTAATATTGGTGGCCCAGGATTTCATGCATTTGTTTACAAAGTCCATTCAACATGTGGAAGAAACAGACAATTGTAGATTTTGTAAAACAGAATTGGAAACATTTGCACATCTTGTTGCTGATTGTGACATACTAATGGCAGAACGACTGTATACTGAAAGGCATAATAATGTGGTAAGACTGTTGCACTGGAGATTGTGCAAACATTATAATATTGAAGTAGCTGAAAAACATTGCAAACATGATCCACAAAGCATTATAGAAAGTGATCAAGTTTATATCACATCGGACCACCCATTACTAACAGTTCAGAAAATAGATGTGAGAAAACCAGATAAGATAAGACAAGAAAAGAAGACAAAAGTAGCATTGATCAATGAAATTGGTACACTCAGTGACTACAATGTCTTATGCACAGAGAGAGAGAGACAAAGTCATAAAATGCAGGAGTTGCAGGCAGAAACAAGGGCAATGTAGAAGGAGGCTACCCAGACAGTTCCAATAGTAGTAGGAGCAATGGGTCTTATAAAAAAGAGTTTACAGTCGTACTTAGATATGTACTGATAAATGTATCTCCATATGAATTGCAGAAGAAGTCAGTACTGGGCACACTGTGGGTGCTATGAAGATCACCTCTGGCTAACATCAAAGATTGAAACAATACTAATTTTATTAACTTTAATCATACTTTGTCTTAAGAATGAGTTCCATTCCCATCATGGTATTAGAAACCCAAAAGACTTGGAGAAATTAAAAAAAGAGTAAAAACAAATGAACAAAACTGATGATGTTATGTAGTCCTATCTCATCTCTATTATTACATGTGGGTTCGGAGCCGATCCTCAGCTCCGACTTGGCTGCTTAGAAAGCCTGAAAACTTCTGATTGGCTCGTGGCTAATAGGTATCCCATGATGCATGCACACATTCGCCAGATCTCATTGGCCGCATCTTCAGTCGGAAGCTTCTTTTGGTTGGCCGTGGCTAAGTGATTTAGTTCTTTATTATTCTGCTTGTTAGAAGTTTTTAACTTTGTGTGAAGTGCTTTTCTTATTGCTGTTAGCCTTATTGTGATAACCGATTGTGTCAGTTTAACCGGACTTGACTTTTTCCTGAATTTGACTTTTTCTGCTATAAAATTTTGTGCCTGTTGGCTTTTTTTGTGTGTATTCCCGTGAATGTGTGCGTTTGACTAAACTGTTTTACTTAGAGGTATTAGTCTGTTCCTCTTTCCTTTACACTAGGTTCGTTTAAGTTAGGGAACCTAGTAACACTTCTTGATCTGTTTAAGTTAGAGGATCTAGTTCCTCTCTTGTTGAGTGAGTGTGTTGTTTTTTCTCTTCAATCGTCTATATTGAGACTGCCATTATGTCTAAAGAACATAATGAGCATAAACAGTCAGGATTTAAAAAGTATACTAAATGCTCTCAAAAAATGTCCATCACTGATGGACATAGCATCAGTGTGTACTGTTTAGGGGCCATACAGCTTCAAGAGACTTGTCTCTTTTGCCATTCCTTTAGTCCTAGAGTGCTCCAGGAATGAAAGAATACGTTGATTCTAAAAGGATTGTTAAAACCTTCTTTCGTGGAAGACCTAGCCAGTTCGTCCTCCTCTACTAGGCCACATTCTTCCAGTAAAGATAAGGGCAAGACCTCCAAAAGGCCTTCTCCAGCCTCAACTTCTGTCTTTCAACCTCCACAGAAGTTACCTAAATCAGAGATGGTCTCTGTCTCTTCGGGTCCACTGTCCTCGGAGCCGATCGAGATTCTGGACACGGACATTGCAGTGTCGGCACCCAGTGCTTCAGTGCCGATCACTAGCAGTCCTCTTCGGATCTGGTCTACAGACATTCCACCGGTCTCCCCTACTTTAAAATCACCTATATTATAGAGAGTGAGGTCTCCAACACTGTCCTCCAGATCCTCCAGGAGCTTTTCTGTAGAAGACATCGAGATAGTGGTGCTCAGACTCTTAAGTCGTCAGCCTTGCCAAAATTTTTATCGGCTCTGACCACTTCTGTCTCG
Organism: Protopterus annectens; assembly: GCF_019279795.1. Taxonomy (NCBI): domain Eukaryota; kingdom Metazoa; phylum Chordata; order Ceratodontiformes; family Protopteridae; genus Protopterus; species Protopterus annectens. Next base: position 256,808,577 of record NC_056745.1, on the reverse strand, counting down.
GAGCTGACTCCTGTTACCAAATCTGCTCTTTTTCCTCCTCCAACCCAGATTGGGTCTTTGGAGCCAATGCTGTTGGTACCGACTACAGTGGTGTTCTCAGCTCCAGCAGCCCAGGTGGTTGTCTCGGAGCCAAGCCCCACTCCAACACTGTCAGTGCCATCCGAAGTATCTAGGGTCCAAAGCTCTTCGGTCGGGCCCGAGGGGGACACTTGGAACCAAACCTCTTTGGTGCCAAGTCTTCCTCTTGGTGCATCTGCCTGAGTAAGCTCAGACCCTACATCATTCTCAGAGCCGATTCCTTTGGAGCCATCAGTGCCTATGCTCTCCTCGGAGCCGGGGTGTCGTTCGCAGCTGGAGGAATCAGTTTTCGTGAAGATGAGGAGCATGTTGGATAGTTCATCCATACCACGTAGGAGTACCAATGCTATACTCCCTCAAGCAATGACTACGGACTCAGCATTTTCTCTCCTCTGGGATGATAGAGACTCACAGCCTCAGGACCCCCATTTGGGTGGTCCCTGATCTTCTGAAACCTCCCAAGAAGACCCAACTGAGGAACCCCCTCGGAAGAGATCATGTAAGAGGAAGCATGTAGACTCCCTGATGAGTCTGTCACATCTGACACTGACCTCGATGAGTCAGAGGGGCCCACTAAGTTGTCCTCTGAAGATGTCTCATTTGCAGACATTTTGGAGATCCTCCGCAGAGAGGTGGCTGGCCCAGTGTTACCCCTTCTGATGAGGAGTCAGTGTACCTGAAGGCTTTTGGGTCTCAACCTTCAGCTTCATGGTTGTATCCTCCATTTAATGAATTGCTAGATCTCATGAGTCAGAAGGCATGGCAGACTCCAGATGCCATGGAACCGGTCCCCAGGAGGCCGAATAAATTTCTCTCTGCCCCTAAGGACAAAGAGTTTTTATCTAAGGGTTTACCTGTTGATGCCATGGTGGTGGCAGTGGCCACTAAGAAGGAGCTAGCAGAGACTTCTTCTTCTATCCATTCACCTAGCAAGGAATCCCGAACGATGGATAGGTACAGGAAGCATATCTTTTCTTCAGCAGCTTTTACACTCCGATCACTGAACTATCTATCACATTTTACGAGACTTCAGAGAGATCTCCTAAAGGAGTTAGGAGATACTCTCAAGGTACCTCGACTGAAGCAGTCCCATCTACAGTGTCGGCTCAGTTGGCTACCCTCACATCTATTGTTTACTCCTCCATGCGGCTGATCTCATAAGCAGCTGATGGTGCGAGTAGGGTGGCGGGTTCAGGAGTCTCATTAAGGAGACATTCCTGGATGCATCTATGCAACTTTGCTGAGCCTTTCAAATCTACATTCACCAATGCTCCTGTGGATGGATCCTCCCTTTTTAAACCCAAGGTGAAAGATACCCTCACCAGGTGTGAGCAGGAAGGAAAGACTCTCTCTGCCGTGGGAGTCCATTTTACCATTCCTTCTAGACCTTACCCTAAAGGTCAGAAGAGCAACCAAATGTGGTTCAAGAAATCACAGAGACCTTTCCAGGACACACAAGGTGATTCCTCCTTCAGAGGCAGGGGAGGAGGAAATAATGGTAGGCATCGCCCTAGAGGCAGGGAAGGCCCACAAAATCAGGGAGGTCGCGATTCCTTTCGTGACCGTCCCTATCAGCTTTCCTGATGTGGAACCCGGCTGTGCATCTCTGGAGCTGGTCAGGGGTCGCCTGTCCTTGTACCCAGAAGCCTGGCTAAATCTCACTCGAGACAAGTGGGTACAAGACATCATTACCAGAGGTTACTCTATACCCTTTTCCCATCCACCACACCCTCCCAAAAGGATCCCAGATGTGCCACCCAATTGCAGGGATCTAGCGGCTATAGAGATAGAAAAACTGCTACAAAAAAGAGCCATTCAAAAGGTCCCAACAGACCAGACAGGATTCGGAACATACTCCAGGTTCATTTTAGTTCCAAAAAGAACAGGGGACTGGACACTCATCCTAGACCTCAGCGGGTTAAACAAGCATGTAAAGAAGTCCAAGTTCCGAATGGTCACTCTACAATCCATATTTCCTTTGTTGTGGAGAGATAGCTGGATGTGCTCAATAGATATCCAGGATGCCTACTACCATGTAATGATGGACAAAGCATCAAGGAGCTACCTATGCTTCCAGCTGGGAGCCAATCATTACCAGTTTTGGGCACTGCCCTTTGGTCTCACCACAGCCCCCCAGGTGTTCACCAAGTGCATGGCAGTAGTCACAGCTCATTTGCAGCACCAGGGAATCCAAGTCTTTCCATACCTGGATGATTGGCTCCTGACCGCCACCACCAGGCATCACCTAATTCAATTGAGAGATTCCACAATCAAGCTCTGTTCCCAATTGGAAATCTCGATAAACTGGGAAAAAATCCTTTTTTTTGCCCACTCAGTCTATAACGTTTATAGGAGTAAAACATAGACACGGTCGAGATGACAGCCAGACTGCCTACAAACAGAATACAGAATCTTGTGCAACAAATTTACAGAATACTTCCCCTTCAAAGAGTCAAAGCGAAGGTGGCGTTGCAGCTTCTTGGGACTATGGCATCAACCAAAACCTTGGTACCTTTAGCAAGGCTACATATGAGAATACTCCAATGGCTCCTGCCATCCCAGTGGTCATTTCAACAGTTGCCTCTACATCATCAGATACTGATTACAGATTCCTGCAAAAAGGACCTATGCTGGTGGATTCAGCCAGGTCATCTTACCACAGGGACTCCCTTTCTACCGCACCAACCCGTTGCCACTGTGACCAGGGATGCCTCTCAGATAGGGTTGGGGGACATTATCTTGGCAGGACTGTCCAAGGCACATGGCAAGAGCAGGAGGCCCATCTGCATATCAGTGCCCTAGAGATGAGGGTGGTGCTTCTAGCATTGCAAGCACTTCACGACTTTCTCCCTCTGGGGAAGATAGCTATCCAGAGCAACAACATTTCAGTTGTCTGGTATCTAAACAAACAAGGGGAACCAGATAATACCCCTTATGTCGAGAGGCCATGCGAGGTTTTGGACTGGGCGATTTCTTCCCAACACTTTCTCATTGCAAAGCATGTCCTGGGGACTTCCAACGTAATAGCGAACAAGCTAAGCGGGGCAATTTTGTTACCTCACGAATGGTCCTTGAACCAGAAAATAGCCAGTATGACCTCTTTGCCAGTCCCATCAACACCAAATGCAGCACCTTTTTCTCTCTCATCCCCCCTTCAGGGGAGTCACCAAGAGATGCATTACTCCATGATTGGCTCCTGGGACTCCTTTATGCTTTTCCTCCTTTTCCACTCATCCCCAAGGTCATACAGAAAGCAATGCTGTTGGGAAGCAAGATGATCCTCATCACCCCTTACTGGCCTTGTCAGATTTGGTTCCCTTTTCTCGGGCCTCACCTGTTGGACTGCCCATGGACGCTGGACCCAGTGCCAGACCTCCTGACACACATGTCAGGTTCTCTTCACCCCAGTCTCCACATTCTCAAACTGACAGCATGGCTGCTCCAGTTCTATCACTAGTCAGGCTTCATGATTTGTCTCCAGCTGTAACTCATATTATTACCTCTTCTCACAATCCTTCGACCAGAAAATTGTACCATAGTAAATGGAAGAGATTTTACATATGGGCACACAATAGAGTTCAACTAGCAGCAATATCCAATTCTCATGTGGGGATTAATGATTCCAGTCTTATGTCTCACAAACTGTGCAAATCCTTTCTTAAGGGTTCCGTGATGTTAAGACCTCCTGTGCAAGACCCCATTTCACCTTGGGACCTGAATCTAGTTCTGTCTAAACTTACTCTGCCATCCTTTGAACCAGCCCATAGTTGTCAGTTGAAGTTTCTGTCTTGGAAGACTCTTTTTTCTGGTAGCAATAACCTCAGCCAGGCGAGTTTCTGAATTACAAGCTCTGTCTGTTAAACCTCCATACTTAATTTTTCACAAAGATAAGGTCTCTCTCAGGACCAACCCTTCTTTTATTCCTAAAGTCTGTTCTCAATTTCACTTAAACCAAACAATTGAATTGCCAGTGTTCTTCCCTAATCACTCCAACAAAGCAGAGTATACATTCCACCAATTGGATGTACACAGGCAACTACGTTTCTATATCCACCGGACCAAAGAATTTAGAAAATCAGAACAGCTGTTTATTTCCTTTGCTGAGGTGAGAATGGGCTTGCCAGTTTCCAAGGTTACACTTTTGAACTGGATCTCTAGTTGTATTTCCTTTATTTACAGTTCTCAAGGAAAGGAGTTACCCTTTAAAGTTAAAGCGCATTCCACCAGGTCCTTCTTTACTTCTGCTGCTTTCCAAGCCAGGACACCTATTGATAGTATTTGTGCAGCAGCAACATGGGCTACCCCTCATACCTTCATTTCCCATTATAAATTGGATTTAACTTCCAGGGGTAGAGCTTAGTTTGGTTCCATGGTACTCAGGAGTATCTTCCGGTGAGCCACCCATTCAAGATGCTTGGCACGCTGTCCCACATGTAATAATGGAGGCGAGATAGGACTACATAACATAAAGAAGTTATGTACTCACCATAACGTTCCATTTATGTAGTCCATCTCGCCAAACATTATTACGAACCCACCCACCAGCCCCCTTCCTGGAGGATCTTGATATAGTTTTTCTCTTTCTACAGTGTTTTTTGCCACAAGGGCTCTTTTTATTACAGTTTATTCTTCCGGACCTTTGTTCCTTTATCATGTCTGATTCTGGTAGACTAGTAGCAAACAAGATCTGGGAAATGTGCGCATGCATCGTGGGATACCTATTAGCCACGAGCCAATCAGACATTTTCAGCCTTTCTAAGTGGCCGAGTCAGAGCCGAGGATCGGCTCCGAACCCACTTGTAATAATGTTCGGCAAGATGGACTACATACATGGAACATTATGGTGAGTACACAACTTCTTTCTTTTCACAGCCAGATTTCCTTCAACAACCTATACACCCTTTGATATTACTTCAACAAACATTGCTGTCATAGAAACTGTAACAAATACCAAACTACTAGGATTCACAATTGACAGTAAACTAAAATTTTACCTGAATATCACTCAGGACATCAAGAAAACTTATCAAAAACTGAGCTTCCCCTACAAAAACAAACCCTACTTCACAAACAAGAAAATCCTTAGCATCATCCTACCTTCTCCCTTCCATTCTCTGTTCAGCATCCATATTAACCAACATTCAAGCCACCCTTCTAAATAAATTAGAGGCAGCTTTAACAAAGTAGCCAAGTTTGCAGCTAATGCATTCTACTGTGCACACTACTGCTTAGCACTATAGAAGCTCAGCTGGCCAGAACTACCTAACCACCTTACATTCACTCAACTTTAAATTGCCCACAACCACACACATGCCCTTTTCTACAAAACACTCTCAAGCACTACTCCCCACCATGTTGCCTTTGCTCGGGTAATCAGAGGCTACTAATAACTTCCAAATCACATAATACAGCTGAAGACTTGTTATACTCATTCTGTGTCATGAGACAGTGGAACTTCTTGCCTATCCCAGTAAAACATGACTGCCATGCATTTAGTTTTAAGCACAGCCTAAAACAGTTCCTAGATTTCTCCTGACTCTTTTCTTGTTCACACCATGAATGACTTTCATATTTCTAGACTATTACCAACCCCTAACTTCCCATCTCTCCTGCCTTATCCTGTAAATGTAAAAAAATTCTATCGATATTTATAACTCTATACTGCTTTTCGTCACTCCTTTGTAAATTAAATTTGTATATTGTATATGTAAATGTAACCTATTTATTATTGTATAACACTCCCACAAAAATCAAATTGTATTATCCTCTGTCTTGATTGTATTACCCATTAGATGATTCTAAAACCCATTCCTACTGTTAAGAAACTATTTTCTCTCTGTAAATTTTTGTAATGGAACTTTTCTGCCTGGGCTTCCACTGAAAATGAGCCTGAGTGCACAGTCAGACCATCCCGGTAAAGTAAAGACAATAAATAAGTAAATAAATAAATAAATACATTGTAGTAATTTCTGTGTTTTGATCACCATGAGACCAGGAATCTGCAGGACCAAGATCTAGATAATTTGTGAAGTGGTGGTGGTTAACCTTGCAGAAGGCCAAATGGCTGTTAAAGTGACATTAAAATGTGTTATAAATATTCATAGTGCTGAAAACAACCCATCACTTAGAACCAGTAAATAACAAAAACAACAACAACCCCCCCCCCTCAAAATTAGAGCCTTAATGCACAGACATTTGCATTTGGTGATCCACCATAATTTGCTACAGGCCTAGTTAGTTAGCTGAATTCCTGCCCAGAAATGGCACTTAATCTAAGTTAAGGTTGCCTTTCACTCCATCATTCATATAAAATGTTTCAACATGTACATATCACATTTTCTTCTCAAAGACACTGCACAGATTGGTGATATTCTCTTAAGACTCCTGTGTCACCATGGCAGTGATATTGGCTTGCTAATAGTAAACATATAAAACAAGGTAAGGAGGTGGAGAGAGTGTCTACTGATAATGATGTGCTGTTAGCTGGAACAGTGATGTAATGGAGGAGATGTCATTTGCTCTGCTTAACTAGCAGTTATGTCATAATATGCTACAATAAATGTTTAGTTCATATAACTTTTTTCTCCTTTTTTAATACAGGAAATCAAGGCATTCATAGAAAGGTATGTAAAGAAGAATTTTATTGAGTTCTTAATATTGCTGGACACACTGGTTTATGCCACCTTGATTATTAACTCCTTAAATGTGTTCTTTTGTTTTCCTTCCTGGATTATTCCACAGAATTTCAAAAGATCAGGAAAAAGGTGAAAGTCAAAGTGTTGTGGCCCACAATCTGAGTCTAGGGGTATACAAAGGCCCTCTGCAGTATGGTGTGTGGAAGGAGATGAAATCCATCCTTAATCCTAGTAAGTAAAACCAACTGTGCACAATTAAACTTCAATAAACTGTTTTTTCTGTAACCTGTTATAATCAATGTTCCTTCATCTTTAGTTTTTATCTAATTGCCAACATTTACAATGAAAATCTTTTGCAAGCATTTGCTATTTGAAAAGCTACATTACTCGAATCTTTCTTTTTATAAATGTCAAGGTTTGTCATGAAGACAGAATAAGTATTCCTTAAAGACTGACTTGTGTATTTGCAGTGATGCAGAATTGCTATATATGTTAGTGACTGCATCGGCACTGAGGAGCTAGTCTGTTTTCTTTGCTCCATTTGTTTTTGGTCCTTAGTCTTGGGATAAGGGTGCAGTATTCTGGGAAATGCCCAGGGTACCACTTGAGCCAGCTACAGCCCTGCTGTTCATCTTCTGTTACTTTCATTCCATCAGTGACTCTCAGATTAGTCAACTCTTTGTCTTTTTGCTCCATTTTAACTGCATGAGTTGCCAGGATAATTCCATTATTTTCTCAGTGACTTCATCACAGTTGTCAAATGTTAGCACCTTTCCGTTCCACAGTACCTTTAATATAACAAGGAATTTTCATGGCTTTTTAAAGTCAATTTTGAATAATTTTGCTTCACAAAAGCTATTTCAGTCATAACCAGTTTTCTGTTTGTTTACCAGAACTTCCTGGCTTCTTTGCATAGCAGTTTCAAATCCTGACCATGATGTAGTGACCCGACTTTGAATAGTAACTCAGTACCTTTAAGAACTGAGCAGAAGAGGGTAACTTGAATGGTTTATGCTACCTCACCAGTTCTGGAGGGGTGGGCATCTCATTCATGCTAACCTACTCTAATGCAAACAGAGGCCTACATACCAGTTGCTGCAGGACTGGTGAATGTGGGCTTGGTTATTTGAGGGCAATGATGTTATCCCTCATAAGTGTGTGGCTGTGAGTATAGGATGCCTTGAGCTGATGCAAGTGAATATGTCAGCACCATGGTCAGGGTTAAGACAATGCATATATGCACTCATTGCGAGGATGCAAGCAAGTGGCACAAACACCACCATGGCTACCTGTATAATGCCCCTGTCCTGGTTTCATCCTCACTGGAAAACACCTAGGATGACGGAATGAATGAACTGGGCTCATATGGGGAGGATATGGTGTTTGAAGGCATGCTGGAAAACAGCAGCTAGGAAAATTAAATTCTCTATACCTGACCTTGCTTTTGAGCAGTGCTGTATACTTCACTATTGCAAGGAGTCTTTAATGAAATTAATCCTTTCGGTCATTTCGACTCATCACATCACTTCTCTTACTGTGAATGCATGTTGCTGGAAATAAAACAGTTCGATTTCAAACTGTTAAAACACAGGTTTAATTCTTGAAACAAGATCTCAATACAATCCAATAAGTGTATAAGCGCTTTCATTTTAAGACTTTTAAAACTTCATCAGATACAATGTGTAACACGTTTGCAATCATTTAAATAAACTTACTAGATCATGTGACTCTTTCAAAATCTTAAAAATTTAAAGTAACATTCCCCCTATTTGACACGTCCCTTATGAATATGTATACTAACTATTAATTTACTCATCAGTAATTCATGCGGTGTTATACTATTCTGAAAATTAATTCATATGAATTTCATAAATGCCTTCCATACATATAAAACACTGTTTTTCATTTGATAAACTACTATAAGTTTTTTTTAAAAAGTTGTATTTACCTTTCATATTTAGTTTCCTTCCCTTTATACTAATATGGGTACCCTCATGTATATATTTGCAGTAATTGCATCTGCCACATTTTGTCATCCTATTGTTTGAAGAGCTTATAATTTTCCTTTTTGTCAAATACAACTGTGACACTATAGGAAAAATTTACGTTGCAAAATGTCAGGGATGTGAAGGATTTTATGTCAGAAAAACAGAGCGGAAGCTCTGTAATCGAATTTACAAACATTTATATGAAATTAAAAAAGAACCACAAATGCATTGTTTAGACACTCAAATGAACACCCTGACCACAATTTTAAATTTAGCATCTTAGAAAGAGTGGAGAAAGAAAAAAAGGGGGGGGGCTTGGACAGTAATTCTGGAGCAACATGAACTAAAATGGCAACTGCAACTAGAAACATATAGACATCCAGGATTAAATGACCATGGAATTGCACCCAACCTGAAAATAAAAGCTTGAGAAAGATGAAATGACAAAACAAATCTTTTTAAAGAAAACTTATAGTAGTTCATCAAATGAAAAACATTTCATTATTTATATGTATGGAAGGTATTTATGAAATTCATATGAATTCATTTTCAGAATAGTATAATACAGCATAAATTACTGATGTAGCAAATTAATGGTTAGTGTATATATTCATAAGGGACGTGTCAAATAGGGTGAATGTTACTTAAAATTTAAATTTTAAGGTTTTGAAAAAGTCACATCATCTATTAAGTTTATTGTATCTGATGAAGTTTTAAAAGTCATAAAACAAAAGCACTTATACGCTTATTGTATTGTATTGAGATCTTGTTCAAGGATTAAACCTGTGTTTTTAATGGTTTGAAATCGAACTGTTTTATTTCCAGCAACGTGCATTCTTAGTTTGTGGTCTTGGAACTGTACTTCTCTCACTGTCCAAAACGCAGTGCGGTTTCCCTTTAAATGTTCCTGTCTTTTCTTCCAATCTGGTGAATTGCCACATAATTTGATCAAATCTTTTAACACTCCAAATTCTATTTTCACACATCTCTTCCATTTGCCGTATAACTGGCTTCATCACTGCCTATACTTTGTGCAGATGCCATAATCCTCAGTAGGAGCTACTTCTGCATTCCTGTTTAATTATGTAGGTCAGTTTGCTTTGCCTCCACGCTGTTAAGATACCTCATTCAGATTCAGGTTTAAAACCTAATTTCCTTCTCTGATCTTGAAACATTGAGCCTTGTGGTGACTTGGAACTGAATCATAAACTAATTCCCTCTCAAAATATTTTGCTTCAAACACAGTCAATACATTCTGTTTTTCTTCATTCAGCAACACCTTTATCCTTATTTTCACTCAGCACCACACTGATTTAACTATTTCAAATACCTTTACTAAGTGGTTTCTACTGTTTGTCAAATTCGGCATTCCATGTAGGCATCAACTTCAAGCCCCACTGTGCATGTGCCAAGGCTGATAACTGTGAAACATTGTATCATTATACTAGCCACTAACACTCCAAATCTTTGAAAAGAATGTCTAGAAAATGTAGATAACTATAAATACACAAATTGTGTCCCATTGTATAAGAACCATTTAATAATTATTGCACTGTGTGTCTGTTAATTAGTTGTTATAAATGTTACAAATGCATACTGTGAGTAGATAAGAGCAGATATTTTCTGCTTAAGTGTGGTTGTGCAGGCCATGTATAACAGAGCTATACAAAGAGAACTGTTTCCTGATGAAGCAATGTTCCTTTTATGAATATTTTGGGAGGTATTTTAACATTTTCAAGTTGATATGGTCTGTCTGGATCTGACAAGGACTTTTGATAAATTATGGCACTCATTATTCTAAATAGGTACAGTGAATTAACACTAAACATGAGACAATGAAAACAGATTATTTCCTGATTCAAAAAATGTTATTCTTCAGTTAGATTGTAGACAGTGGTTTGGATAGCACAGTGTTTCAGAGAGTATTGTTTCTGCTTAACAGTTCCAGAGTTCAAGTCTGATTTTCATTTAGTATATGTGTAGCATGTGTGGGTTTCCTCTGGGTAACCAAGTGTTCTCCTTATCACTAAACATTTAGGCTGGCTAATTGGCTACTTTGAACACTCTCTCTCTCTCTCTATATATATATATATGTATATATATATATATATATATATATATATATATATATATATATATATATATATATGTATGTGTGTGTCTGTGTGTGTGTGTGTGTGTGTGTGTGTGTGTGTGTGTGTGTGTGTATATATATATATATATATATATATATATATATATATATATATATATATTTATATATATAGGTTTCACTTCATAATCTCAAAATGTTGAAATCTCGAATTTCAGCATTTCGAGACCATAAAGCCGAAACTTCACAAACCCGAAACCATAAACCCGAACACACAGCATACACCATACCACACACAAACCACAACACTCACACCACAAAACAAATAAACACAAAAAAAAAAAACACCAAACACGCAAATGCCTACACTACACAAAAGCAGGGAGGCAAGCCCCCCCCCCCTGCACCCCCCACAGCTGCCTAATTATATATACTAACTCCAGGATCGCACAAACAGTAACAGACAGAACACTCATACCCAGACATTCCACAGTCCCTCTCACACACATCACACACATAGGTCTCAACCTCTTAAGAGGCCAATGTGGAACACAGACCCTAGCAATGTGTGACAAACAGTCAAAATGTGGAACACCCTATTTTTGCACTGCGTGAAAATGCACCATTTCCATGGGACCTGGTTGAAGTGGGCTTTCTGCCAGAAGTACTAAGTGAAAACTGTATATTGTTAAAATTCAATAGGACACACATCAAATAAAATAAAGTCAGCAGAAACCATTGATAAAATGTAATATACAGACAGTGTGTTTCAGATAGCAGTGACCTATTTCCATTAATTATGATGCACACAACCTGGTAAAGATACTTTTACCTTCATAAGTAAAAAGACTACATTTTGTATCACAGTCACGTTAGCTAGGCAGCTGCTTACCCCTAGTTCCTTTATTCATGTTAGTCATAAACAACAAATTATTTCTACCTGGCTTCTCTCCTATTCTTCCAAGTTATGATTCACCCCCATGCCAGACCCAAAAATACCTGCATCTTTTCTCTCACTGTTAACTCCAATCATTTCTTCCATTTGACCAACCCTCCTGGGGAACTTCTTGATTTTTTTCAAATAATAAAAGCTCTGTTTTTTCAGAAAAGTACTCCATTCCCAAGCTGAAGCATGAACCCCCAAATCTGTCACACACACACACACACACACACACTTATATATATATATATATATATATATATATATATATATATATATATATATATATATATATTATATATATCAAATGCCCTGCTAATACCTCAAGAATACAAACATCCTTTGACTAGGTGTAAAGTCCTCCGGTGTTTTCTACCCCCCCACCTTCTCCTACATGACCTAAAGGGGTTCCCAAATTGTTACGTTTAGGTGAAGGGGAGTCCATGGTGTGCAATGTGTCAATATCTGTGCCAGAAGAAATATCAGCATCTGTGGTGTCAGAATGGATGTCATAAGTATACTGTTGTTTTTTTTTTATTATTTTGTATTTAATTAATATTTTTGTATTTAATGACTTCCTTTTTGCTTTGAATTTACAACACTGAAGAAGGCTAAGTAAACTCTATGCCGAAATCGGTCTGTGGCATGGAAGTTTAATGTGTTACTAATAAATCTATTCTTCACAGCCACTTAGTTGCTGGCCTTGTTACTTGTTTTGGATATCCTGTTTGGCCGTGCATTTTTCTCCGTGCAGGGGACTGTTTTTTCGTCCACTTTCATTAACCCATTTCCATGAGAACAATAATCCTTCCTCAAATGCTGTTGAGTTTGCATTTTTGTATTGCTCACTTTTTATCCTCACAATCTTTTATTGCTTTGCCAAATTCTAAATTACATTCAGAACAAATGCAAGATTAAATAATTTAGTATTTTATTTTTTAGGGCAAGTTAATTTCCACTGAATCCTTTATCAAACACTTCATTAATTCAAAATCTGTATGTAAAAAAACTTTGTTAATTTTGCTTGTAACTCTGGTTTGCCAGTACGTATTATTTTCATAACATGCAAGCCAATGGGCACACTTTTAATCACTAGATACAATAGCAAAAGGTATGCTGTACAGAAGACTTTCAAACATTAATAACAGTCCCTTCTATTTTTTTAAAAAAGCAGTGTGTATGTTATTTACATTAGCCATGTCTCCATCAAGAACTAGTTGCTTTCTTGCATCTGCGTTGGTGTGCATGCATGCAATGCATGCAAGGTCCTCCTTAAAGGAGAAGATGCTTGTATCACAAAGTGAACACTTTTTTTATTGTCAACCAGCAGCTGTAAAAGTGGGAGGGTGCTCACCCCCCTTGCTCTAGGGTTCTGGCACCCTAGAGTCTCCGTTCATCATTGCAAGCCTAAAGTCACCAAAAGCGGAGCAACGGCTGCTCATTGTGGAACAGTGGAACAGTGGGTTTAATTGATCACATAAGCGGAGCGTTCTGCACAATCTGGAGCACTTGGCTGCTCAGATCACACACACCACACACACATCCTCATACATTAACCTACCTACCCTAACCCACACATGTAACTTAAAAACAATCTAACACACACTCAAACTCCCACCCAAAACTCTTAAAAAACCAGTCACTTACATTAACACTCCATGCAAATCCATACACTACATCAAACTACAGCCAACGTAAACACTGCACATCACGTAACAGAAAGACATAACCACGAATTTGAGATATTCGAATTTGCGATTATGCTCTTTCCACATTTTAAAATTCGGCTTTATAGTCTTGAAATGCTGAAATTCGAGATTTCAGCATTTCAAGATTATGAAGTAAAACCATTTTTATATATATATATATATATAAATACATATATATATATATATATATATATATATATATATATATATATATATATATATATATATATATATATATATATATATATCTATGTATATATATATATATATATATATATATATATATATGTGTGTGTGTGTGTGTGTGTGTGTGTGCTGATACATGTATTCGCATGCAGTGTAGTACTAAACTTGCACCTTAGAGGCCTTCCAGAACTTTACCATTATTCTATGTTGATAGTTCCTCTTTCCCTTGTAGTCACTGAGGATATTTTTGAAGAGAGACCTATTCTGGTGCATTGCTGTTAAACAGCATAGAGCTTATTATATAGGCAAGACAGATGCAGTGTGTTTCATGTTCATTTTTAGGTTTGCCAAAGTACATTACCTAACATCTGGTGTGTCTGAATTGAAGGCTGACTACTGTAGCCCAATCAGAAAATAAGTAAGTTATGTTTTTTATTAATGTTTACTATATCTTTCTCTTGGGTAAGAATACACCTTAGTTTTCAGTCATTGCCATACTTGGCATAGCGACAATGTCTTAACTGGGCTAGTTCAAAGAACCAGGTTGAATGAAAAAGGGTCCAGGATGGAGCCCTGGGGTACACATGTGATACACCTAAGACTATTGGCAAATATTCAGAGAGAAAGAGAGTACCTTAAACTGAAACAGACTGGGTCTTACCAGATAGCCAGTTTTTAATCCAAGTAATTAGAGATTATATTTATACTTCTGTAGTATTTCAAGTATTAAGTAATGCAAAATGTAATCAAATGGTTTGGCTAGATCCATATACATGGAACGTAGACCCCGGTGAATTCCTATTTTTATACTTCAGACGCCACCCACAATATCAACACACCAATCACAGAACACCACCCCTAACTATTTTCATCTACCCACAATAACAAACCACCAATCACAAAACATCACAAGCAATTACTTTTATACCACCCAGCTACCAGAATACTCAACCTAAGTACTACATCCCCTGAAAAACTTCAGCCTCCTCTTCAACTCTCAAATTACACTAAACATCATCACCACTACATACTAAATATCTTATCTGAAACATCACCTCACTACTATAAATGTTTCTTGTATCCTGTCTAACCTTTTTTTTACTAATAATCCTTGCCCTTGCTACATTATCTTCACAATCTCCTGTACATTATACATCAGTTACCTCCACCACCTGTTACCCATCTAAACAATGCAACTTCTCAAACATCTCCTCCAAAATATTTCTCTTTCGCTTTCCCTATCTCTCAGCCCCCAATCTCTTTACCACAACACACATTAAAAGCTACATTATACCACTCTCATCCACCTTGTGTAAAAAACACAGCACACTATGCTCATATCTAATCTCCATCCTGTTGGCAAGGGCAGGAAGAATGTGCTCCACACAAGATACTTTTTTGGATGAGGTAGCTAATATTACAGAAATGTTTAGGCTAAGGAGGTACCCTAGTGGGATACTTGATAGGGTTGTGAAAAATGGTAGAAGGATGGGGGAAAAATATAAGCCCCTATTAGGTAGTGGTGAGTTAATCCAAAAATTGAACAACCAACAAATAGGAATGGTGGGGTACAACACAAGTATGGTCATCCCATTTGGTGTAGGAGAACAAACACTTAGGGATATTATTAAAAGGAACTGGAACAATTTTAAAGGTAACACAGATATATTTAACATCTTAGGCCAACTACCAAGCTTTGTATACAAAGCAGACAAAAATTTCAAATACTTGACGGAACATGTTATTTCACCTAGAACCTTGTCAACTAAAGGAACCACTAGATGTGGTCGATGTAATCAATGCCCCTTCATTTTGGAAAATGATGTAGTGTACATTGAAGGTATCAGTAGGGACATTCTGTTGCATAAAGATAATTGCAATACGAAAGGTGTTATTTCCATTTCCATTTGCCAAACATGCTCATATCTTTATGTTGGCAAAACAGAAAGGAAATTTAGAACTAGAATATATGAGCACCTATATGCTATTGCCAAAGAAAACATCGATAATACCCTTTACAGGCATACACTAGCTTGTCAAGGGGATACAAAATTCAAGTTTGGAATATTAGAAATTGTCCCACACAATTTGAGAGGTGGTTGGTGGGAACTTTAGGTTGAACTGAGAGAATTCCACTGGATTATTAAGATTAATGCCTTGGTGGAACCTGGATTAAATTATTGTGTCCTTGTTTCCAATACTGAGAAAAAAGCATTAGTATTTTAAGATATTATACAACAACATTTGACTGGGATATCTAAGCTACAAGTATTCATATTTTATTTTAATTTTATTACTTTTATATACATTTTTAAGGAACATTTTTAAGGATTATGTTTATTACATAGTATGTCATGTTTTTTGTGAATTTATAGTATGTCTCCACTAAGTATAATAAAGACTTCACTCAGCAATCTACATTAGACTGGATCCTAGTATCACATCCTACCAATTTCTCCTCCACAGGCACCCTCTCTAATTCCCTTAGTGACCATCTGTCCACATTTGCCATTAGAGCCAATACTCACTGACCCAAAAAACACACACTCTGAAATCCATCCAAAACTAACTTTAGTCAACAAAAGTTTAATGATCTACTTAAGAAAATAAATTGGACACCCCTAAAACTTCTTCTTCTCAGTGAAGTAATGCTATACTTCAGTACCACCTTTCTACATATACTTGATACTCTAGCCCTTGTACATGTGAAAAGAATTAAAAAGAATAAATCCCCATGGCTAAGCAAGGAATGTAGAAGTCTTATGAAACAAAGACATAATCTGGGACACCTGGAAGCAAAATAAAAGTGAGAGACCAGACAATTCCTCAACAACTTGGAAAAGTTAGTGAGCAAAGATGAGCAATGTTATTTCTCCCACCTTCAACTTAAACACAAAACCAACTCCAAAATGTTCTAATATCCTACTGTATATCAACCTTACTTAACCCAGGTACAAATAAAGAACACTACCCAACACCAGACACTTCTCCATCTCGCAGCTGAACAGTTCAATAAGCACTTTATAAAAGACCTGTCTAACACCTCCAACACCAGACTCTCCCCACTACACCAGCAACTCCACCACCAAGAATATCTGTTCTTCTAGCTGTATTCCTCTCCATCATAACAGCCACAAACTCCACAGTGATAACTTAACCACCTTCTCATTTCAGCCCATACCTACAACTGTTATTAGTAGACTACTGCTACAACTAAAACCCAGCTCCACCTCAGCAGATAATCTCCCACCTGAATACCTTAAACTAGCGGCCAACTTCATCACCTACTCAATCAATACCCTAATCAATAGATCTGCCAGAATTTCTAGTTCCTAGTATATGGAAAATGTTTCATCACCCCCATCCACAAAGGAGGAAACTCCACAGAACCTTCCAATTTTTGTCCCATATCCATTCAATCTCCTGTTTCCAAAATTCTTGAAAGATGTATCCAATAACAGCTTATGAAATACCTGCTGCAAAGTAATCTGCTCACACCAACTCAGCACAATTTCCCCCTGACCACAGCACATCCACAGCTTTAATATCCTTTACCAACACTGAACAATGCAAGAAAATCACAAAACTATGTATCTACAGTATTCCTTGACCTCTGCAAATCCTTTGTAACTGTTTTTCATCCCTTACATCTGGACACACTCTCTAACCTAGGCTTTTCCCATACCACAATGCAGTGGTTTCAAAGTGGCTTACAGGATCAGAAACAAGCAGTAAAATGGTCATATGAACTCTCCCTATTTCTCCACAACCCTACAGGAGTCCCACAAGCCACCATTCTAGGCCCCCTACTATTTAATGTATTCACAAACAACTTGCATACTTCCTCATCACCTGAAACTCTCATGCAATATGCAGATGATTCCACTATTCTCTGCACCTCTCACACACTTCCTGAACTACTTTCCAACAACCAAGACTTTTACTGCAATAGAAACCTGGCTTACAAATGCTCAAATGTTCATTAACACTAAAAAAAAAAAAAAAAATTGTCTTCTTCCAACCAAAAAATCCAACTTCTGACATAGATCAATTCAAGGTATACTCAACAGATAAAAAACGAAAGAAGGCACCACCAACCAGGAATGAACACGAACCAATAAAGGATCCAAAAATAAGAAGTTATGTACCTACCATAACGTTCCATGTCAGAGCAATGGCTTTCCGAATCAGCTGAGGTATCAGTGGGAAGGGGGGAAAGGCATACAGGAGTCCCGGAGGCCAATCGTGAGCTACAGCGTCTCTGATGGGATGACCTGGTATGGGAAAGAGAGTGAAGAAATCGGCACACTTGCTGTTTTGGGGAGTGGCAAAAAGATTGCAGCAAGGTTGGCCCCAAGTTCGAAAAACTTCTTCCAACACTGATTTCTTCAGAGACGAACCGTGAGGCATGAGGATTGCTCTGCTCAATCTGTCTGCTATCACATTGGACTTGCTGGGAATGTGCGTTGCTATCAGGAAGCACTGAGAAGAGATCGCCCATTGCCACAGTCTGAGTGCTTCTCGACATAAGGGGTAAGATTTGGTTCCGCCTTGCTTGTTGATGTACCACACTACGGACATATTGTCCATTTGAATTGCTATAGTTCCCTTGGGAAGAGAGTCTTGAAGGGCTTGCAACACTAGAAGCACTGCTCTCATCTCTAGAACATTTATGTGCAAGTGGCACTCAATTGGCTGCCACGTGCCCTGGACTGTCCTGCAAAAAAATCTCACACAAAGACTTCAGAGTTGTTTTAACCCTTACGGAAACAGTCTTGAAAAACAATTATATATACTTTCAGGGTGAATATTTTAAACAAGAAAAGGGAGTAGCCATGGGGGCACATTGTGCTCCCACATATGCTAACATTATTATGATTTACTGGGAAAATAAATATCTTTTGAATTCACCCTACCAGGGTTATTGGATTTTATACGGTCGATTTCTGGACGATTTATGTTTTTTATGGATTGGCAAACATGAAAACTTTGATAAGTTAGTAGAATATGTGAACAACACTACAGATTTTCTTGAGTTTACTTTCAATTTTAATCAACATGAACTTACTTACCTTGATGTTCACATTACCAAAAACAATGGTCATTTTGCATTTAAGGTTCACAGGAAAGAAACCTTTTCCAACTCTTATTTGTACTATACTAGTTCCCATCCACCACATCAGAAAAAAGGGGTGGTAAAGGGACAGTTAGTACGGTTAAGCAGGATGACCTCTGAAGATGAGGTGTTTTTAAGTGAGGTAAGAACACTCAGAGAACTGTTTTTAAACAGAGGATATCCTGGGGAATTTTTTGATAAAATTTCAGAAGAAGTGTGTAAAAACAGAAATGATAGATTTGCCTCTATTTTAGGTAAAACTCAAATCTTGGATGGAACAAAAGAAGTAACCAAACCAAAAGAAGATTACACATCTAGTTTGATTACAACCTATGACGGTAATTCTAGAGGCATCAAGAAAATCTTTGACAAAGAATGGAACAACTTTTCGAAAATTTCAGACTTGAAGTATATTTTTGAAAAATAACTGGTTTACATATACAGAAAAGGTAACACCATTAAAAATATATTAGAGAGGGGCTCAGATCAAGGTAATATATTGAGTGGTAAAAAAGAGAAGAAGGGTTTATATAAATGTGGGTGTTGCAATTATTGTACCTTTTTATCAACAGGAGACTTTATTTATTTAAATTCTAGGAAAAATAAATTAATGTTGAATACTTATGCTAACTGTAACACCAAAGGGATTGTTTACATAGCAACTTGCAAGGTATGTGAATCATTTTACATTGGGAAAAGTGAAAGGAAATTAAAGCAGAGGATCTACGAGCATCTATATGAAATAAGAACAAAACATGAGAAAAATGCACTATACAAGCACACCACCACTTGTAAAACATCTGGCTTTCAATTTTTTATTTTGGAAGTGGTTGAGATGAGTCCAAGGGGTGGTATGTGGGAAACACTTGTTGAGTATAGGGAGCTTTATTGGCAACTTGTGTTGGATTCTAGTAGACCTCCGGGTCTTAATGAAATGGTATCTCTTGCACCTGTACTTAAAATTAGATCTGCCAAACTTTAACTTCTTTCACTGTTTCATTAATTTAATATATATAGGATGTAGTGAAAACATTCATTTAAAGTCAATTCAAAATAATAATTTAAACTCATTTTTACAAGCTTTTATACAGATTATGTACATACATTTTTTTATTAATTTAAATGCCATATTTAGTTTCACCACTTCATGGAGACAAACACATTATATTACAAGTTAAAAGATTGTCTGAATCAAATGTTTTTATTCTTATTTTATTTTATTTTATTTATTAAAAGTTTTGGATGAATTCTAAAATTGGTGTGACTATTAGATGTGGTTTTAATTAAATTATTAAATGTACGAATTTTACTTTGTGAAAATGTTCATTTTAGAATAATTAACTAATTGATTAACTGTTTTAAGAATTGATTTGATTTGTGAAATAAACTGTTTTTGGATCCTTTATTGGTTCGTGTTCATTCCTGGTTGGTGGTGCCTTCTTTCGTTTCTTGGTTGTTTTTGCACCATTGGTCCCTGCTTTTGGTTATACTGAACAGATAATATAATTATTGAAATAGTACAGCACACCAAACTGCTCGGAGCCATTATTGAAGATCGACTGAAATTCGACCTCCACATCCAGCAGAATGTAAAAAAAAACTCATCAGAAATTAGGACTTCTGTACAGAAATAAATACTTCCTAAGCTGCACAACTAAAGTCACTCTCGTTATAACTTTCTTGATCCCCTCCCTACTTTACGGTGCCACTATTCTTACCAACTTACAAATTTCTATTAAATCCAATTTGGAGCAGTGCTATAACAGAGTGTCAAAGTTTGCCACTAACTCTAAAAAACATACATATCACTGTAGGTCACTACAAGAATTAAACTGGCTTCAACTTCCCAACCAACTACACTATATCCAATTATTAACTGCGTAAAACTTAAAATCTACAAACCCTCTGCCTGCCCAGCTCTAAGCAACCTAGTCAAACCCTACCAACCAAATCAGAACCCTATGATCTGAGAAAAAAAAAAAAAATAGGACAGTGTGTCTACTCATACTCTGTCACAAAAGTATGGAATTCTCTCCCCCTAGCTACTAGATCAATTCCCAGCCTAGAAGTCTTCAAAACTTCATTAAAACAACATCTAAATAACACATGGCTGTGCACCTGCACTAATCCGGGTTAATCTCACCTCTAGTTCATCTTCTATGCTCAGCTCCCTCTTCTCTTAGACTGAACTGTTTTACTTGTACTTTTTACCTTTTAATTTCCTTGATCTTCTACCAAGTTCCTTTCTGACTGTTATTTTATTTATAGAAATGTATTTTTAAACTGTAATATATTATGGTCTTTATTTGAACTTATGTGATGCTATTGTAAAATATAATTTCCACATTTAAATTGTTACATATGTCTGTATTTGGAGCTTTTCTCCCCAGGCCTCCTCTGAAAACGGGTTCTGTTGACCCAGTCAGACTATCGCAGTAAACAAATGTCAAATAAATAAATAAAAAATAAATAAATAAATCGCTTGGCTGACTTCATCATAAAATTGCACCAAGTCATTAAAGTGGACTTACGTGTAGTAAAATTATGTTGACATAAACTGTGTACTCCAGAATGTTTAAGATCTAACAAAAGTTAACATTTCTCATGGCATTTACACTTCAAGGATGTCACTCTGATTGGGTGATAATTAGGCATTTCCAACTTGTTACTCTTATTCTAAACTGTTGTAATTATAGACTTTTTCCAGCAGTCACTGATAACAGAACGTATCAGAATTATGTTAAATATTTTGTTTACGATGGTGTGTATATATCCATGGGAATTCTTGTTAGAAATATGCTGCAGTATTGTCAAGACCTATAGGTTTGGTAGAATGTATCCTTTTTAGTGAGGTGATCGGCAACTCATAAAATGTCGTAAGGCAGATTACTGAATCATAAGGTACTGATGAATGTATAAGGACAGCATATGTAGCTGTAGTCACTGATTCTGATAAATAAGAATTAAAAGCAGTAGACATCCCTTTAGCATCAGTAGTAAGTCTGTTATTGAGAGAAACTGCTGATGTCAAATCCCTTTCTTTGGTACAATAATTGATGTATTTATAAAATGGATTTGTATCTACTGTTAGTTTCCAATTTGGTCTCAGAATTAGTTTTTTCTTTGCAATTCTGCCTTTATTTATTTATTGATATTTTAAATGTATTTTGTTCCAGGCTGTTCAATCCTTTTGTTTTATATTTATAAAGTATCCTTTCTTTTTCCTATAAATTTTACATAAATTTGTTCCCCATCAAAAATGAAAATCTGTTTTAACTTTAGAGTCAGTAAAAGAAAATGTTATTTCAGTTGAGTTAGTCAGAATTTTTTCAAGTTGGTGACATCCCACATTAACCTCCTTTTCAGCTTTAGCTTCCAGTTTTCTACTTTTAAATTTTCTAGGAGATTTTCATAATTACATTTATTAAAATTAAACTTTTTTTCTTCTGGTTAAGTACATTGACTATTGAACATTATCAAACAATGGTCTGTATTATCTAATGGGTTTACCAACACTTACATTTGTAACATGGTCAGTAGTAGTAGTAATAAGTCAAGAATTACATTTGCCTGAGTAAATTTCTGTATCATCTGTGTAAGATTAAGCAAAGAATTGTATATAAATGTTCTTGCATAATGTTCTATAGGAGGAATAAAAATTTCAGTTTATCTGGGGAAGTTGTAATCACATATCAAAGTCACACATTTATGAGTTGTATAACTTTCTGTGTGAATAAGGTAACCACGGTGAGTAGATGTGTTCATGGAGGGTTTTATATTAGTACATTATATTATAATACTGTCTCTCATGGAAGTGTTTATAAGATCAGCAATGATGTTTTTTTCTGTTGAGTGTTAACAGAAACAGTACCCTGGATTTATGAAGCCCTTTATAGCATGCAGGATTAGTCTAAGAGCTATTTTCGGCAATATGGCCGACTTGCGATCCAGGAACTAGCTCCCGGGACGTGCACGTGAGCTCTTAGACTAATCCTGCAAGGACTGAGCTCCTGTATGCAAATTACCCTCATTTGCAGGTGAAAAAATACAAATTAGGATAATATGTGATCCAGGAAGCCGGCAGCTGTCAGTGCAGGATGAGTGCAGTATGCAGAAATGTACTCGGTTAGTAACCGAGTACATTTCTGAAAACTATAAACCGGAGCTATGACAACTCCAAATAAAGGCTGCATATCATTGATGAAGCATGACAGTGGCCAAGTAGAAGGCCATTGGCATTGCAAAATGTGTAAAAAATAAAAAAAAAACAAATATTTTTTTGTGTAAAAAATAAAAAAAAACTTTTTTTTATTTCACTGATCTTGCCTGTTTAAGCATAGGGCAGCGACGCGCAAATGGGATCGGGGGGAAAGTAATAAAATAAACCTAAAATAAGGATTCTAACTAAAAGCAGTATTCTGCCATGCAAGTCAATGGCAGGCATAAGACAACCTGGCCAGTGAGTAATGGTTGCTAAGGGGGGAGGCTCAGTGTTGGACATGTAACTATGCATTAGCAGGCAATCCTATGCAAATGAGGGGAAGGATAGTGAATCCCAGATTTCCCCAGGGTGTGAGGCAGGTACCAAGAGTGTAAAATACCTGGGTGCAAGACTAGGATATAGGTGACATTATGGGGGGGGGGAGGTGTCAGGCATACTGTAAGTGGATTGGAGCCCTGTGGCTCAGATTTGCTCCTAGCTTAGCACAGCTAAGCTAGGGGTATTTCTAAACCTGCCTAGCACCCTTTACAAAGTGTAAGTGGGTGTGCATACCACGCACCAGGTTTTACAGGAAGAAATAGGAAGTTACCCCAGGAAATAGCAGCTCTGTGCACAATTGAGCACTCTGTTTGCGCATAGCGCACACGGGCTTAAACAGGGAGACAATGGGAAGGGAAAATAGCAGTAGGAAGGTAATCAAGGAGAACTAGCTTAGCTGACAGGTGAAATGTATCACAATCAGCCAATTACACAGGCAGCAGACCAGCCCAGCACACCACTATAAACTATGCAAACACCTTTCCCCTTGTTTTATTCCCAAGAACTCTGCACCACTGGTGTATACAAACGGGGAAATTTTACAAAACGAATGCAAGAGAAAAAAATATTAGGGGCTGCTTTTGCTATCATAAACCAGCATGTGCAAGAGGCTGAGGGTGGTGAGGATGTGAATGCTGCTGAGCAACCCACAGTGAGGATACAGAGAAGAGTGTACATACCCAAGGTAACCTACCAAGGGCTACATGAGCTGGAGATAGTGGAGCGCTATAGGGTGGACAGGGACCTCCTATAGCAAATTGTTGAGCTGTGCCAGCCATGCCTCACACACAGAACTAACAGAGGGGAACCCATCCCAGTGGATACCAAGGTATGTGTAGGCCTAAGAATACTAGCTACAGGTACATTCCAAAGGCCAACTGGGGATATGATGGGGATTTCACAGGCATCAGCATCCAGGGTACTCCACCAGTTCCTGGATGCCCTGTCAGCACATGTCGGTGAGCACTTATATTTCCCTATCACCCGTGAGGTGTTGGCCAGCAATATGCATCTCTTCCACCAAATAGCAGAATACCCTGAGGTAGTGGGTGCAATAGACTGCAAGCACATATCCATTAAAGCACCACCTGGTGAGCGGAGTAGGTTCTACATCAACCGCAAGGGCTCCCCCACCATCAACTGCCAGGTTGTGTGCGATGCCCAGGGCATAATAATGAATGCGTGTGCTGGCTGCCCTGGATGCTACCATGATTCCCACATCTGGCATCTGACGCAGCTGTACCAGACATTTGCCAATGGGGAGATCCCACATAGTTATCTAGTGGGGGATGCTGCATACGCACTGGAGCCACGGCTGATGACACCCATCAGAAATGCACACACACCTGAATAAGAACTCCATAATGAGGCACACGCACAAACACGAATCATAATAGAGCGTGTGTTTGGGATGCTAAAGTCACAGTTCCGGTGCCTGGCCACATCTGATGGAGCCTTGCAGTACTCACCAACTACATGTACCCAAATTGTCCTTGTATGTACCATACTACACAATATGATCCTGCGGAATCAGCTGCAGCAGGAACAGCATGGGGCAGGGCCACACAGCCCCCCACTATTGCCAAAGCCTGCACAGGCACAGAGTGACTTGGAGGAGGAACAACCTGAGCCTGCCCCAGTAGGCAGAAGGAGGCATGCCCAGTATGCCCTGGCCTTGGCAAAGAGGCAACGCATAGCACATGCACTGACATAGTAGGGACCCTGGGAATAACACGTCTCTCTGACTTGCACATACAGTAAAAGGGATGCCAAACATGACACTACTTGTGCTTAACCATGTATAGGGAGTGTACTATGTGTATCTGACATAGGCAGCCCTGCAGCACCACCCGAAATACTGGGACACCCACAAGGTAAGTGACTCACATATGCCAGTTGGGGGGGGGGGTCACATACCCAACAACAGTTACAGCCAGCAGGATAGGTGTAGACAAACACAAACAAATGCTGTACTATGGCCTCTGATTGAGCCCTATGGGTAACCCCTCCCCCAGGCCTACACAGACAGACTACAGCAGGCCAGGCAGTTGGATGTAAGTTGTGAAGGCTAGGAAGTCGGAAACTAATATGTAGGTAGTTAAAGCTAAGAGCTGTAGTACACTGGTATGCCTCTAGCCAGCATGATAGGTAAGACCACAGACTGAAATGGAGTACCCGAGTCCTAGCAAATGTGTAAAAGTGTCAGGTGTGCTCCCCCATCCTACGTACACTTATAGTAACAGTCAGGTGTGCCCCCCACTCCTGTGCAGAAATGTAGAAACAGTCAGGTGTCCCCTCCCCCGCTATGCGGAAATGTAGCAACAGTCAATGCCAAATGACCAATGGATACTCTGCAGACACAGCATACTACCTGTCAGTGTACAACACAAAGGTCAGCACCCCAGTACAGACTACCTGGACTTGATCCACACATGCAATGCAGATGGCCATACTGGGCATGCTCACACACTTAAACACATGAAGGCCATGTCTGCAAACACCAGTGGACAAGACATATCTGGCAGTCGCAGTTCTTAGTGCAGATATGCACCACTCCTGCCTTGCACACACAGTGGTTAGGAATACAGACATATGTAAGGACAACACACTATAATGAGCCAAAGGTATACAGACATAGATGTGTGGAAGAGGGTGACTGTGACAAGGAGCCATCCAGGCCTGTCCCACCCAGCACACAGCCAAACAGCCCCAAACACATGAGGTGCAGATGTCACTCACTGCAGATACTAGCCACCAGTATCTGTCAGCATGACAGACTGTGTGGTGCACGTGCCAGCTGTGCAACATGACTGTACAAGGAAGTAGTCATCTAGTAGCTGTGTACAAGTACCTTTGGCATATGACTCCATGTGTGCTCGCATGTGGCATGTCATCCCCTACATGAATGGGTTATGGCCCATGCACACACTGCCCTCAACATAGCAGTATTATGACAAGCCTGCTGAGGTCATACAATGTGTAATACACCTTTGGGAGAGCCGTAGCTCAGTAATCTCCATGGCACATCCCATAACTGTGTACTGCTGTAGTGGTAAACTAGCAGTTCCCAAGTTCCCAGACTTGGCAACTATGTGAGTCTGTGCTTGTGTGCCTGTCTGTCTGTCTCTGACTGTGTAGAGAAAAATGCTTTTTAGGCTACTGTCACTCCGTACAATTCATATACTCAACTTTGGCAAGGCTGCTGATGTCACTCACCTAGAAATACACCTCTGGGAAAGTCATAGCCCAGTAATCTCTGTAGCATGTCTTGTAACTGCGCACTGCTGTAGTGTGATAAAGTAGTTAGGTAGGTGTTCTAACCCCAGATCTGACAACTGTGTGTTTGTGTGTGAATCTGTGTGTGTCTGACTGAGTAGAGAGTAATGCTTTTTAGGCTACTCACACTCCATACAATTCATATACTCAACTTTGGCAAGGCTGCTGATGTTACTCACCTAGAAATACACCTCTGGGAAAGGCAAAGCTCAGTAATCTCCAGAGCACGTCCCATAACTGTGTACTGCTGTAGTGTGATAAAGTAGTTAGGTAGGTGTTCTAACCCCAGGCCTGGCAACTGTGCTGTTCGTGTGTGAATCTGTGCGTGTGTGTGTCTGACTGAGTAGATAGCAATGCTTTTTAGGCTACTCACACTCCATATAATTCATATATTCAACTTTGGCAAGGCTGCTGATTTCACTCATCTAGAAATAGACCTCTGGGAAAATTATAGCCTAGTAATCTCCACAGAGCATCCTGTAAAGCGTACTGCTGTACTGTGATAAAGTAGTTAGGTAGGTGTTCTATCCCCAGACTTGGCAACTGTGTGTGTGTGTGTGTGTGTGTGTGTGTGTGTGTGTGTGTGTGTGTGTGTGTGTGTGTGTGTGTGTGTGTGTGTGTGTGTCTGACTGAGTAGAGAGCAATGCTTTTTAGGCTACTCACTCTGTACAAATCATATACTCAAATTTGGCAAGGCAGCTGATGTCACTCACCTAGACAAACACCTCTGGGAAGGGTGTAGCCCAGTAATCTCTGTAGCGTGTCCTGTAACTGCGTACGTCTGTAGTGTGATAATGTAGTTAAATAGATGTTTCAACCTCAGACTTGGCAACTGTGTGTGTCCGTGTGTTTCTCTCTGTCTTTGACTGAGAAGAGAACAATGCTTTTTAGGGAACTCACACTCCTTAGAATTCATATAATCAACTTTGGCAAGGCTGCTGATGTCACCCACCTAGAAATACACCTCTGGGAAGGTTGTAGCTCAGTAATCTCTGTAGCACATCCTGTAACTGCGTACTGTTGTAGTGTGATTTAGAACTGTGGTAGGGTTCCATCTCCACCCATGGCAGTTCTGGATGTTTTGTGTGTGTTCCAATGTCTGTGTATGGAACAATGCATTATAGGCTACTCACTTGCAATACATTTCAAATGCCCTACTTTGGCAATCCTGCTGTCATTCATTGTGAAATACAACTTTGTGGAAAAGGTTCTGTAGTAATCCCTGTGATGTGACCTATAACAGCTCCATGCTGTAGTGTGATATAGGCCTTGGTCAGTGGTTCAATACCCACACATGTCAGTTGTAGATGTTTTGTGTGTGCGTGTCACTGTCTGTGTAGCGAGCAATGCATTTTAGGCTAGTCACTCGCAGTACAGTTGAAATGCCCTTCTTTGGTAACCTTTGGGGAAGGGATTCTCTAGTATTCCCTGTGGTGCGTCCTATAACAGCTCCATGCTGTAGTGTGATATAGACCTCGGTCAGGGGTTCTATACCCACACATGTCAGCTGTGGATGTTTTGTGTGTGTCTCACTGTCTTTGTAGGGAGCAATGCATTTTAGGCTAGTCACTTGCAGTACAGTTGAAATGGCCTTCTTTGGTAATTCTGCTGATGTCATTCAATGTGAAATACACCTTTCAGGAAGAAGTACTTCAGTAATGTCTGTGGCACATACTATAACTGCGTAGTGCTGTAGTGTAATAAACTAGTTAAGTAGGGGTTTAACTCCCAGACATGACAGGTGTGTGTGTTTGTATCTCATATCTTGTGTAGAGGTGGTTGTGATTGTGGGCAATGTGGAGGGGGTTTTGCTTATTTCTTTTATGGTGGCCCTACTATATATCACAATGTCAACCATTCAGGGATAACAGATGTAAATTAGCTGAGAGGCTGGGGCGCAAAGCCATACCCATACATGTGACATCAAGGCCAGCTAATCACAGTTAGCAACCCCACTATTACCCAGAGCACACACTCAACCCATGTGTCATACGCACACACATGCCTAGGCAATAGCCAATGTGTGGGTAGTACACTGCATATTGGCCACTGATAGTAACTATGCAGTGATAGCAGTGGGCTACAGAGGGCATGTCACCCTGCCCATCTGTCCAATATGCACGTACATGCAGACAGTGCACCTTCACCGTGTTCCCCAATGGACACCTGCACCACCTATGGTGCCTTCACATGTGACTCACAATGGACATACCATACCTGACAACATGCCCTGTATGGACAGATGACACTGACATCAGGGAATGCTGTTAGCATGCTATCAATGTATGTGCAGTGTAAACCTGCTGCCCATTACCAGTTCCTGCCACAGGTGGGCAAGACTGGCACATCTAATGATAATCTGTGTTCACAACATGGGCCAGACACCCCAGGTACAGTAGCACATGTCACTGTACATGCATGTGGGAGGTGTGCACATCCCAGACACCATCCATGTCATGGACTAAAGAAAACATACATGGCAAGTGATGCACAGCATTGGCCACACACAGTAGTCACCCACATACCTCCCAACCATACCGAATTACTCGGTATTTACCGAGATTTGGGGTCCAAATGAAGGGGTGCCACAATTCCTGATTGGCACCCCTTCATTTCCAATTTTTTTGCTTCATTTGTTTAATTTTTTTTAAATTCGCGCTGTCGGAGCTGACGTCATCACGTGCACGATGACGTCAGCGCCGTCAGGGCTACCAGCCAGTCGGAATTGAGCTCAAGGAGCTCACTTTATTATTTCCGGCTGGCTGCGAGCGGGAAGGAATACAGCACTGACTCCTGAGTAGGCAGTAGCACACTATCTATCACTATGGCAGTAATGCTTTTGTTTTTTTTCCAAGCTGGCTGCGAGCAGCAATGGAAATGGAATTACAGGCAGCAGTGCTATCAGTTTTATTTTTCCAAGCAGCAGGCGCCAGGCAGCATGACACGAGCAGGTAGGCATGGGACGGAACGTCCTCTTTCTTTACAGAAGCACTGAAGCAGTAATCACAGGCTGCAAGTGCAGAGGGTTTTTTTTATACTTTTTGAACAGCTCGTGAACTTTCTGGTGATTACTGCAGGGTGTTTGTGGAAATGGATTTAAGGTACTGCACTGCAGAGTGAAATGGATTGGCTGTAGTTTATTTCTGCTTTGCTAGTGATGAACAGAGTTCTTTAAGGTAAGTTCTTTTATTTCTTTACAGGCTACAGATCATGAGCAAAATGGATTTGTTTCAGATTATTTCATCTCTGCGATACTGCAGTGTGTGTCTGGTGCTTAGTTCTGTTAAGGTATTTATTTCTTGTCTAAGGTATTTTTTGAACGGCGTTTGAACACCTTGTGAACTTTCTGGTACTTACTGCAGAGTGTGTGTGTGGAAACAGATTTAAGGTACTGCTACTGCAGATTTCTGCTTTGCTAGTGATGAACAGAGTTGTTTTAATTGATTTATTTGTAGGCTACAGCTCGTGAGCAAAACAGTTTTGCTTTATTTCATTTCTGCGATACTGCAGTGTGTGTCTGGCGCTTAGTTCTTTTAAGGTATTTATTTCTTGTGGTATTAATGGAGTTTGAACAGCTCTTGAACTTTCTGGTGCTTGCTGCAGAGTGCGTGTGTGGAAACAGATTTAAGGTACTGCAGAGCAAAACAGATTTGCTGTAGTTTATTTCTGATTTACTAGTGATGAACAGAGTTCTTTAAGGTATTTATTTACAGATCATGAGCGAAACAGATTTGCTTTAGTTTTTTTTTCATTTCTGTGATACTGCAGAGTGTGTGTATATTTATTTCTTAGAGTTCTCTGTCTGGTGCTTTAGTTTATTAATGGACCCAAGTTGGAAGTGTTGCTTCAGCTCTTTACTCAAACGAGCATGCTTTGTGTAAGTGTCTGGTTTCTTTCAGCCGGTTCGTCATCTCATAATTCAAACAAGCTTTGTGCTCTGGCTGACATTTTCAAAGAAAGGAATAGGATTTCTTTGCAGATAGGAAAGGATTATTTCTGGCAGAAGTGTGTGTGTGTGTGTGTGTGTGTGTGTGTGTGTGTGTGTGTGTGTGTGTGTGTGTGTGTGTGGTAATTGTATAAATGAGTGACAGTGGTTTGAAAACATCTCCAAGTCCTAAACCTTAGTGTAATTACCCACCCCCATGTGCACCAATGGTACTGGAACCTGAGACTTTCCACAGTCATATCCTAAAAAAGAAAGGTGTAGATTAGGTTGGGTTACAGGTAGAAATTTTCCAGAAGTAGATAAGCATTTTTGTTTAGCTTAAGAAGAGAAGGTCTGTAAGCCATGGAGTCTAGAATATTGAAACACTCCTCTGAATAGCTGAACGGTGCTGATTATGGTTACATCTTAGAAGGGTAATAAGATTGAAAACTAGAGCATGCTTTCATTTTTGCAAACTGATTACAAAGCTATTTCTAAAATTGTGAGTCAAAGACTAGTGTAATTTGATCACACCACCCAAACCCTTTATGAATCCATGCAGCCAAGGCTAGGTCAGTATAGAGAAGGAAGTAAATGGAGCACTGGTGTTTGCTTTTGAACGTACTACAGAACATGTGTAAGTGCTAAAGGCACTGCTAATTTTGTTTCATGCTCATAGGCAGAGCAACAGTGCCTATGATGGTCTTGATTTTTGACTGAACAGTGCATAGGCACTTTATAACGTTTTGGCATTTTTAGACCCTAATTACAATCACTTCCTTGCAGTGACTACTAGGACAGAACAGCACAATGCATGAGGTATTATACAAGTTCACAAGATCAAGGAATATAATTTATTAAAGTCAGGAAGGTGTATCAAAGAAAAGAACATATGTATGTTTCCTGTTTTGTGTGCAAGGGGCCATTGATTTGAAAACAGCCCAAAGGTAATCTTTATCCACCACTGGCCAGATGCATTTTCTTTGGATGTGGTGTGGGTTTCAATGCTGTTTCAATGAACGAGTTTCAAGGGCAGAGAAGTTTTAATGCCAAGTCTGTTTTCATTGTGAGACAGTATTGCTTTACCAGATGTCTATTACTGTTTGCGCATTGCTGTTCTGTAAAATGTAAAAATAACATCCAAATCATTGGAGAAGTAAAGCAGTATGCACACATTTAGTGTTTATGGTAAATGAGGCGAAATAGCCAGGTAATGGGGCATTGATATGGCTGCAGGGGGACTCTGGTGCCATATTTTGGTTGTCTGTTCTTCAGTTTGTGTTTTGAAAGTTGGTGTCCCACAATTCCATTGGAGTGGGTGGGGGTTACATAATTACATATGCAAATCAGATGTTAATCAGCGTACCAATTTGTACCTATTTTTCATGGGCCTTGTCCAGATTTTTGATGTTTCCAGGTTGAGAGGTATGGTCACCCAGTTGACTGGATGGGGGATACAATATCCACCTGTGTGGGCAAATGCAGAAACTACAGGCTTGAGCCACAATGCAGAGTATTGTCATGTAGCCTGATGCCAAGTTATACCCATTGTCTACCCTTGTACAGCCTGCTGGCACAGTTGACCACCACACACCCCTGCAGACATGCACCCATGCATGTCAGAAATGGCACCCTGTGTGTTCGTGTGTGTGTTGTATGGTGCATATGTCCACATTCACACTCACTACAACCCCCCCGGGGCATACTGAAGCATGCTGTTTGATGTCTGACACCTCCTCATACTCTTTGCCCATATGACCTCTGTCTGACCCGTGTGGTGCATGTGATACCTGCACATTAATGTGTTGTAGCAATCCCACTAGAGATGAGTTGCACTTCTGGCCCTGCCAAGTGTGTCAATGTGTGTGCGTTCCTGTGTGAGTGTGCCTGGGTTGACGCTGGCACCTGTTCATGCAGACAGGCATGTGTACATCACCTACCATATATCTACCGTATCCCTGTTGCAGATGTCACTCACCATCACAAAAATGTTCTGAGTGCTCCACAGCAGGTAACCCATGGGGTGCATCCAATAACCGCATCGAACTGTGAAAGTACTACATAGTTGTCGGGGGTTTGATACCCTGTGCTGGTAGGTGTGTGACACAAACATGCTTCAGTTTTGCTCTCCCACCCCTCCCTGACATGTATTTGCCTCTGTCTGCCTCCCCCACCCCCTGTCTGGTGGATTTGGAGGCCTACACTTGCTTTGTTTAAGCAGCATGTGTAATTTAAGTGATGCTCATGATCAGCTGATGGCCTCTGCATGAATTACAGCCTTCCCCTAGCTGACTGAATGTGGAACAGCTGTCTTAACATTCCCATAGCCAAATGCATGGAAACACTCTCCAATACCTAGGAACATCATGGTGGTGTTGGCCTTTTTCAGTCACTGTGAGCAGGAACTAGATCTGCTGTTTGGCAAACAGGATCTCAGATGACTTGGGGATTTACCTCTAACAATGTACACAGTCTAAAGAGGGCAACGAACAGGAGGGGGATGTGCATGACCTGACTACAGACTGTAGGTGCTGTTATACTGCATTTGGAGTAATGTTCGTTTAACAGTGTTTGTCTGGATATGCCTGTCATACATGTTGCAATACCTGCCATGTCAGTTGCATTTATATGAGGAATCCCCATCTGCAGGGTCATCTGCAGACAGGGCAGTGTGTTGTGCCTTTGGTTTCATGTGTTAGCCATGGTGCATCTATCTGTGGAATGCAGAAGGTAGTGTGAGAATTGCAGTCTGTAGATGATGAAGGCCATGACAGTTACTGGCTTCATATCCCTCATAGGACATATGTTGCAACAAACCCCATTACAATGGTAAATGTATGAGGTTATCACAGCAATATGTCTATACTGGCCCTGTGTATGTGCTGTCAGTCACACCTCTGTCAACCTTTGTACATATGGTGTGCATGAAGTGGTGCATATGTGCTGTACACCATAAATAGTGTCATCATATCTGATAACAAGCCAGTGATATATCAGACTGCTACACATGTCATGTACAGTAGGGGTTATATATCATGACATAACCTGGACATTCTATGGATGTTTGTACAGTACTGAGGTCTGTGTAGTGATGGTGAATGTCAGCATTGTGTATATTGTTAATATGTACATTAACCTGTGTACAGACTGTGGAAGATGTCATTGTTCTAGCTCCCCTTCTATCTGATGTTACATGCTGCCCCACTGTGTGGTACCGTTTTGCCATACATTGTTGTAGGGCCATACACACACATGTCCCATACCAGAGACAGCCATCAGACCAAACTGTGTAGCAGCCCAGTATATGTAGGGCTATTCTGTGAGTGGCACATATGAGGATGGTGTAGAACAGATAGTCCATATAATGTAGTAATATGCTAGCTTACCATATGTGGCTGTGGTTGTGGTCACAGTGGTTGGGGTTATGCACTTTCACACAGGTGTATCTTACCCAGTACTGTGACATGGCTGTTCAGCCTGATATATATGCAGGTACATGTGCATTCCCCCATTGTTACATTCCTAGCAGCCTAGTGTACTTACCTAGTGAGATGTCCTGTGCAGATACTTGCCAGATGTACTGCTGCTGGGCCTCCCTTAAAAGTCATGTATGTCAGACAGAGCAGTGGGATGCTGTACAGATGTATGTCAATATCTAGTGGGTAGTATGTGTCCATGGCACCCCTGTACCAGTAGTCATTATGTGTCAGGCCAGACAGGAGTGTGTGAATCCAAAACCTGTGGTGGCAAATGTATACCAATCGTTATTTGTTATACCCATCTACATGGCTGTCTACATCCATATTGTCAGGCCTGGTACACATGTTGTGCACTAAGGAATTATGTGTAAACCTCTGGACTGTACAGGGTGTGTCCGAAGTTCCCCATATATTGACCAATATCTCTGCTGCACTCCACAGGGGTATTACATGCTAGCGGCGGTACTTTACAATGATTTCCTTAAGATATCTGTCAGTAGTCAATAGCACACATGTTATAAGCAGATGTCACCTTCCACACACACCATGTCTGCGAAGACAATCCCAATAACAGTAGCAATAGTCAAGTAATATACCTGCTATACATACCTGACATCCCCTTGCAGTATGACTTTGGGACTATAGGGGCTGGGGTAGGGCTACACTCCAAGTCCAGGATGTATGGTGGAAATATATGTACATATACTTATCCATATAGCCATATACATATAATTACACATGTGTACTACTTCCAATTACCACTGTCATGGCAATCACCCACTATAAATCCCTACTGCATGTGGGTGTGGTCCCTTTACATTTCCTGTGTGTTGAACATACTTCCTGTGTGTGGGCATCAGTGTTACAGACAGCAGTTAGCAATATGTCTTACAGGAGAACCTGCACACTCAGAGTGGCCACATATTCGTAGGACAATCAGGAACTACAGACAGACTGTGAGTAGAGTTGTGTTATGCTTTACATAGTACTGATGTTACAGTGTGTGTGTGTGTGTGTGTGTGTGTGTGTGTGTGTGTGTGTGTGTGTGTGTGTGTGTGTGTGTGTGTGTGTGTGTGTACATACTAGTGTACCTTGGAATGCAGTCTGTCTACATAGCTCACTACTGTGGGCCTATCCTCTTGCTGGACAGAGGTATGCCTATCATGTGTTGTCCGTCCACCATACAGGTTCTGTGTCAGATATTACACTGGCAGTGTTTGTATTGCGTGCTATCAGTACATGGCTACATCCATTTCTGTGTCTAACCTCAATTCCCTGACTAAGGGTATGTTGCAGACTATCTTGTAACACCAGCACCTTGCTTAGTGTATGGCAACAGTGTTCCACATATGTGCCTGTGTTCCAGCCTCTGTCCTCCATCTGCATACCAAGCTTTGCACATATGTCACGCTGTTGGGGGTTGTTCTGTAGTGGGCTGTGAGTATATTACACTGCCATTGCTGCCATTAGTCTACCGCTGTTGTATCCCCCACACATACAGTGGGGCTGGGGCCATATATGTGTGGGCATCACCTACATAATACATGTGTGCCCTTATGCACACCAGAGGCCAGTGTATGTAACAGTGGTATATAGGCCTGTATTATTGAGTGTAGGTGGGGAGCACAATAAATTACCTAGGCTGTTACAAAATGTGGGGGTATCAGGGGTGAGCTGCCACAAGGTATCTGGATGTACAGTATCATATACTTCACCTATATTGACATTACTTACATGAATTGAGGTACTGCAAGCCTACTGCCTCCTGCCATACAGACTGTTCTGTTTGTCGGTGTGCTCGTCATGGTGTCAGTTATGCTTTGTTATGTACCAGGTACATCCCATTTGATCACAAAACATCTTTACCACCTACTGAGTTTGTACAGAGTGTAGATAGAGGCTGCTAAACTGCACACCTGCAGTACATACTGTTGATTTTTGGTATCCTATGGCCCAGTCTGTCTTCACTATTGTACAATTTGAAGGGCTTGGCCTGGACAGCAACAATTGTGAACCTTTCCAGACTAATGTATTAGTGTAACTGTTTCACAGTTGCAGTACTCTGTTTATATGGTTGTCAGTATCTGAACAGATATATGACATGGCATATAGAACTGTTATATTACACAATTAATGGATTCCCATGCCTGCAAACCTGTGTGTGGTGTCTTTCCTATGACCTTTCTATGGGTATATGTTGCAGGCAACGATTGACATTTGTATGGGTGGTCCATACAGTGTCCAGTTGTTCAGGTGTTAACTGTAGGCATAGTGGCTGTTCCATACTGTGTGCACCTTCTACATATGTATCTTACTGTACATATATCTTCGTGTGTATGTGTAGTCACATGTATATGTATATGTGTGTGTGTGTGTGTGTGTGTGTGTGTGTGTGTGTGTGTGTGTGTGTGTGTGTGTATATATATATATATATATATATATATATATATATATATATATATCTAAATATATATATATATATATATATATATATATATATATATATATATATCTGCATGTCTGTGTATCTGTATCCTGGGGATGTTGATGGCTTCCACATATTACATGTCCTCTGGGAGACAGACTGTACTTGGTTGTGTATTGCAGGATGCATGTGTTTGGCTGTGGGGGGGATGCCTATTCGTACAAGACGTATAGTGTGTGGGGCCTCTCAACCTCATTATAGGTGCATGTGGACATATGTGTATTTGTTAATCTGCCATTGCTCTCTACAGATGTATGGCCATATATACCTATATAGATTTATATATCTGCTAACATATATATAACTATGTCCGTATATACCTACATAGCTATATATCTGTATACACATATGTAATGTGCTCTGCATATGTAGACATATAGGTGTAGACACATATATGTGTTGATTTAGGCATTTGCATGTATATATGTGCGTATATATTGATATATATGTATATAGTTTTAGAAATTTATATATATATATATATATATATATATATATATATATATATATATATATATCTACATATCTAGATATGTTGTATCTGTTTAGATATTAATATATTTACACACACATACATCTAGATGTTGTTATACATTCTCTGTACTGTTGCATGACTGGACTGGATGATATGTTTCTGAAAACATCGAATTTTTTGTATCTGTCATGGCTTAGTGGTAAATCACTTTGTCTATGGTGTGCAGGGTCCTTGCAAGAGCTGTTTATGTTGTTGCTGGACAGAACATGGCCCATTGGATACACAGTGATTAAGGCACTTTAAAGCAGTTGTAAGCAGGTTTGCGTGGGTTTGCGTGGAAATAAGCAATGCCTACACAGGTTAAGCAATTCAGCAGCTGAGTATAAGAAACTCTAACCAGACTTTAGCAGTGCTTACCTCCACGCAAACCCATGTACAACTGCTTTAAAGTGCTTTAATCACTCTGTATCCATCGGCCCTTGTTCTGCCTAGCAACAAAATAAACAACCTCCGCTAGGCTCGAACCCAGGACCATGCACACCATAGCCAAAG
This sequence comes from Protopterus annectens, assembly GCF_019279795.1. NCBI lineage: Eukaryota > Metazoa > Chordata > Ceratodontiformes > Protopteridae > Protopterus > Protopterus annectens. The sequence goes on along the minus strand of NC_056745.1, from coordinate 256,771,101 downwards.
TGATTTACCTCTATGCCATCTCAGATATACATAACCCTGCTGTATTCACAAACATATCTTCCAGCCCAGTCATTCAACAGTACAGAGAATGTATTCCAACATGTAGATGTATGTGTGTGTGAAAATATATTAATGTCTGAACAGATAAAACATATTAATATATGTAGAGATATATAAATATATATATATATATATATATATATATATATATATATATATACACACACACACACACACACACACACACACACACATACACACACACACACATATGTAAGCATATGTTTATATCTATATAGGTATTTACGGACATACATCTGTATATAAAGTGGGAACATAGTAGAAACATATATGTCCACATGCACCATTAATGGGGTGACAGGCACAAACAACATACGTCATGCACGAATAGGTATTCCCCCACCCACAGCCAAACATGTCTGCCCTGCAATGCACTACCAACTTTTTCAGATCCCATAACCAGGGCCTTACACAGCAATGGCACATGATGTTAACAGTTCTCCATCCCACCTGTATGATGTCAGGCTAGTATCAGTAACATATCATGCAGTACAGTCAGGCTCATAATGACTTCCATTTTGCAGTAATCTGTTACCTTTGTTAGCCAGAGTCCCATACTGTTGGCCTGTACTTCAGAGATGTAGATGCCAAACAACAGTGGTCTCAGGACTGAACCCTGAGGTACTCCACTTGTCACTTGTCTGGGAATGGATTTGGAGTCAGTTACACCTACAGTTTGGGTTCTGTCAGTAAGCCATGTGGCAAACCATCAAGTAGCATAGGGATGTATGGCCAGATTAGTATGTTAATCTATGTTTCCAGACTGGGGGATGGTGTTGAAGGGCTTGGTGAGGTCCCAATAGGCTTTGTAGACTGCCTTACCCTCTTCAACAGCTATGCAGACTGAGTCAAAGCAGTCAATCAGTTTCAGGAGACAAGACTGCCCCTCCATGAGCCCAATCTGTGCGGGGTCCAATGTTTGAGGGTTGCCAATGTCTGCATTCAAAACATCCGTGATAATGCATTCCATGGCCATGCAGATCAGGTTTGTCAGACTGATGTGGTGGTAGTTTCAGTGATCACAGGTGGATCCTCCCTTGTGGAGTGGGATAACTGCAGCTGTACAACACTCAGTGGCACCAAGCCTGATGTGAGGCTATGGTTACACATGACAGTTAGGTGAGTTGCCATTTCATTTTGTAGTTCATGTAGAACACATCCCAGGATGTCATCTGATCCCATGGATGCTGTATTATCAGCTGTGGATAGTGCGGTTTCTGCCTGTGTGGCCATGATTACTGGGCAACGGAACACTTTTTGTATTGACATGGGCCCTTTTGGGGGTGAGAGGGGGGTGAATGTGGCACTAAATCAATATTCCAGGATATTGGCACATTCCGTGGGAGCAGTTTATGCAATGCCATTCTGCTGTAGCTCAGAACACTTCTGAGCAATGCCAGTTAGAGTCTGGACATAACTATACAATGCTGTGTGGTTGTCTGTGGAATCTGTGGCGATTTTAGTTAGCTTTGGAGGATTCCATGAGGGATCTCAACATCTTACTGGTGCTAGTAAGGGAGTTGTTTGCATCCTTGGATTATCCTTTTTTCTTCAACAGTGTCTACCTTCTGTTATATACTCTGTTAATGGCAGGAGACCACCGGACTGGCTTGCTTATTTGGGAGGTTTGTGTCGTGGTTCTATGTGGGATGTCAGGAAACATGCACAAGTGGATGTGCTCATACAGTGCCTAAGTGCAGGATTAATCAGTTGAACTTTCAGCTCCTGTCTCCATGGGTGTCACAAACATTGTCACTTCTGCCTTGAGTAGCATGAAGTTGGCTTTGGAGAGGTCTTTTACGGACAACTGTATATACATTCCTTTTACATGTTCAATTTGATTAGCCTATGGTGGGATTACTTTGGTGAAACCACAGTCTCATGTACTGTTGTGATGGCTTAGTGGTTAGTTACTGTGACTATAGTGTACAGGGTCCTGGGTTCATGACCTGCAAAGGCAGGTTATTTTTGTTCTGGCCAGAACAGCGGTTAATGCATACAGACTAATTAGGGCAATTTAGGTTAGTCACACTCAATACAATTTAAATGCCCTACTTTGGCAATCCTGCTGATGTCAATCACTGTGAAATACACCTTTGGGGAAAGAGTACTCTAGCAATCTCTGTGGTGTGTGCTATAACAGTGTAATGCTGTAGTGTGATGTAGAACTCTGGTAGGGGTTATATTCTTGCACATGGGAGTTGTGGCTGCTTTTGTGTCTGTTCCTATGCCTGTGTAGAGAGCAATGCATGTTTGGCAAGTCACACTCACTACGGTTCATTTGCCCTACTTTGGCAATCCTGCTGATGTCAATCACTGTGAAATAAACCTTTGGGGAAAGAGTATTCCAGTAATCGCTGTGAAATGTTCAATAATCACACAGTGCTGTAGTGTAATAACTAGTTAGGTAGGGGTTCTAATCCCGTGTGTGTTTTGTGTCTTAATGTGTCAGTGTTTATCGTTCATGTTCTGTGTGGAGGTGGTTGTGAGTGTGTAACAACTGGACTCAATGTTGAGTGGGTTTTTAAAATTTGTTATATGGTGCCCCTAGCATAAATCACAATATCCACTGGGCAGGGATAACAGATGTGATATCAGTACATATTCAGTTAGGGGTTCAGTACCTGGGACTGGCAGGTGTATGACACAAACATGCTTACCTTTTACTCTCCCAACCCATCCTGACTTATCTTTGCCTCTATCTGCCTCTTTCACTCCCTCTCTGGTGGATGTGGAGACTTACACCTGCTTTGCTTAGGCAGCGGCATGTGTATTGTCAGTGATGCTCTTGATCAGCTGATGGCCTCTGCATGGATTACAGCCCTCCTCTAGCTGATTGCATGTGGAACAGCTGTGGTAACATTCCCATCGCCAATTGCATGGAAACACACTCCAATATCTAGGAACATCATGTTGGTGATGGGCCTTTTCATTCACTGTGAGCAGGAACTAGATCTGTTGTTTGGCAAACAGCATCACAGATGGATTGGGGACTCACCTCTGACAACATACACTGTGGAAACAGGCCAACACACAGGAGGGGGATATATCTGTCCTGACTACAGACTGTAAGGGCTGCTATACTGCAGTTGGGGTAATATTGGTTTAACAGGGTGTGTGTGGATATGGCTGTCTTACATGTTTTAATACATGTCATGTCAGTGCTATGTTTGTGAGGAATCCCCATCTGTAGGATCATCTGCAGACTGGGCAGTGTGTGGTGCCTTGTGTTCCTTGTGTTACCCATAGAGCACCTATCTCTCAACTGCAGAAGGTAGTGTGAGGATTGCAGTCAGTAGATGGTGACAGCCGGGAGAGTTACTGACATCATATCCCTCATAGGACATATGTTGCATCAAACCCTGTTACGACAGGAAATGTATGAGGTTATCACAGCGACATGTCAATATTGGCCCTGTGTTTGTGCCTCCAGCCACAACTCTGACAACCTATGTACATATGTTATGCAGTAGGGGGTGCATATGTTCTCTACACCATATTCATTGACAGCATATCTGATAACAAGCCAGTGAGATATCAGACTGCTACACATGTTATGTATAATAGAGGTTATATTTGAGAACATAGCCTGGGCATTCTGTGGTTGTGTGTACAGTACTGAGGTATGTGTAAGTCTGGTAATTGTCGACAGTGTATGTATAGTGCATATGTACCTTGGCCTGTGTAGAGACTGTGGTAGATATCATTGTTCTTGGTCCTGTTCTATCTGATGTTACATGCTGCTCCACTGTATGTCACGCTATCAGCTTACATGTTTGTAGGGGCGAACACACACATGTCCCAAACCACAGACAGCCATCAGACCACACTGTGTAGCGGCCCAGTATATGTTGGGTTGTTGTGTGAGTGGCTCATATGAGGATGGTGTACATCATATGCTGTAATAGTATGCTAGCTTACCATATGTGGCTGTGGCTGTGTTCACATTGGTTGTGGTTATGCACTTTCATGCAGGTGTCTGTTACTCTGTGATGTGAGATGCCTGTAGAGCATGCTATCTATGCAGGTACAGGTGTATTCCCACATAGGAGATGTAGCTCAGTGTTGAGTCAGTCTGCCTGTAGCCTGCACTGTGCTTTGTTACATGCCTAGCAGCTTACTGTATTTATCCAATGAGATGTCATGTCCAGATACTTGCCAGATGTACTGCTGCCGGGCCACCATAGCAGTCATGTATGACAGACAAAGCAGGGGGATGCTGTTCAGATGTATGTCACTAACTAGTTGATAGTATGTGGCTATAGCACCTCTATACCAGCGGTTATTATGTGTCAGGACAGACAGGGGTTTATGAATGCATAACCTATTGGGGCAAATGTATACCAGTATGTACGTGTTATGCCCATTTACATGGCTAACATCCACATTGACAGGCCTGGTCCACATGTCTTGCATGAAGGGGTGCTGTGTATACCTCTGGACTGACCAGAGTGTGTCAGACTGTCGACATATATTGTCCATATCGCAGCTGTAGTCCACATGGGCATTACTGTGCTAGCAGTGGTACTGTACTATGATGACCTTAGGATGTCTGTAAGTAGCCAATGGCTCACATGTTAACAGCAGATGTGGCCTCCCACACACACCATTTCTGTGAAGACAATCCCTATTACAGTAGCAATAGTCTACAAATATACCTGCACTACATATGTGACATCCCCTTGCACTGAGAGGCTGGAACTATTGGGGCTGAGGTAGGGCTCCACTCCATGTGCAGGACATATGGTGAACATAAATGTATATATAGGTATACATATATCCATATAGATATATACACATGTACATATCTTGCTTACTGTATGACAACAGTTTTACACATATGTGCCTGTGTTCCAGCCTCTGTCCTCCACCTATATTCCAGGCTTTCAACATATGACATGTTGTCAGGGGTTGTTATGTAGTGGGCTGTGTGTATGTCATGCTGTCATTCCTGCCATCAATCCACTGCTGTTGTGTCCCCCACACATACTGGGGGTTGGGGCCATATGTGTGGGCTTCACCTACACAATACATGGGTGCCCTAATGCACTCTAGTGGCCAGTGTATGTAAAATGGTATATGTCCCAGTATTAATGAGTTTAGGTGGGTGCACCATGACTAACCTAGGCTGTTACAACATGTGTGGATATCTGGGATAAGCTGCCTTAAGGTATCTGGAAGTACTTTACCATGCAATCCACCTTGGGTAAATGCAGGCCTACTGCCTCCTGCCATACGGGATGCTCTGTTTGTCAGTGTGATTGTGATGGTGTCAGGTATGCCTTGTTATGTAACAGATACATCCCATTGTGTCAGCTGGGGTCTGTACCACCTAGGGATTGTGTAGAGAGTGTAGATAGAGGCTGCTGACCTATATATCTGCATTATGTATTGTTGATTGTCTGGTATGATGTGTCCCAATCTGTCATTACTATTGTACTATTTGAAGGCCTCAGCCTGGACAGCAACATATGTCAACCTTTCCAGACTAACTGTCTTAGTATAACTGTTTCACCATTGCATTACACTGTTTATATGGATGTTAGTGTCTAAACAGCTGTATGACATGGCATATACAACTTTCATAGTACAGAAATAAAGCTTTCACATTCATTTATGCACACCTGTGTGTGGTGTTATACCCTTTGATATCTCTGTGGGTATATGTTGCAGGCTATGAATGCCATTTGTATGAGTGGCTCATACAGTCCCCAGTTGGTAATGTGGTGACTGTAGGAATACTGGCTGCTCCATATTGTGTGCACGTACTACATATGTATCTTGCAGTACATATCTGTGTGTGTGTATGTGTAGTTACATATATATATATATCTATATATATCTATCTATATATATATATATATATATATATATATATATATATATATATATCTATATATATCTCTCTATATATATATATATATATATATATATATATATATATATATATGTGTGTGTGTGTGTGTGTGTGTATAGATATATCTATATATATATATATATATATATATATATATATATATATATATATATATAATCTGTATCTGCATATATGTGTCTGTGTATATGTATCCTAGGGATGGCCATGTCATGTCTGGTCCTGGTTATGGGATCTGCAACACTTTGTACTATATTACAGGGGGGTTGTGCTTGGCTTGGGGGGTTATACCTATCCGTACCAGACGTATATTGTGTGGGGCCTCTCAACCCTATTAACGTTGCATGAGGGGGCATATGTTTTTGTTATTTCCCCATTGTTATCTACAGATGTATGTCCATATATACCTATATCTATCTCTATATATATATATATATCTATATCTATATATATATATATATATATATATAAAAATATCTGCTGACATATATATATAACCTGCTGTATGTATTTAGACATGTAAATGTGGACATATATATCTACAGATGTAGGCATTTGCATGTTTATATATATATATATATATATATATATATATATATATATATATATATATATATATATATATATATATATATATATATATATATATATATATATATATATACATATATATATATGTGTGTGTGTGTGTGTGTGTGTGTGTATATGCATATATCAATATGTTGTACCTGTTTAGACATTAAATATATTTACTCACACACATACATCTACATGTTGGAATATATTCTCTGCACTGTTGAATGACTGGGCTGGATAATGTGTTTGTGAATACATGAAGAATATGTGTATCTGAGATGGCTTAGTGGTAAATCACTTTGGCTATGATGTGTAGGGTTCTGGGTTTGATTCTAGCAGAGGTTGTTTATTTTGTTGCTAGGCAAAACAAGGGCCGTTGGATACAGTGTGATTAAGGCACTTTTGAGCAGTTGTAAGCGGGTTTGCACAATGGTAAGCACTGCTAAGTTGTGGTTACTGTTTCTTATACTCAGTTAGCTCCTGAATTGCTTAACCTGTGTAGGCATTGCTTACACCTGCACAGACAGGCTTAATCCTGCTTACTGCTGCTTAAAAGTGCTTAATTCTGCTTACCCCCACGCTAATTCCTTTAAAAGAAAAGAAAAAGGAGTTGATAGGAAGTGGTGAAGAAAGGGGCACTAAGAGGGAAAGACAGTAGGGAAAATAGCTAGGGATGTGCAGGAAGGGTGTAGGGAAGGTCCATAGCTGCCCATTTCTTCTACAGCAACAGCTGTGCGTATACACTGTATTTGGAGGTAGATTTGGACACTCGAACCCCTGGAAGAGGGGTGAGGACAACAATAATTCATTGTGATGCCAATTAGATCAGATTACATGTGTCCAGTGGACACGTGTGCAAAATGGACAGCTATGTATGGGATGATATTTTTTTGTGGGAACAGATTGCCCTTTATTTTTTCAGGTGGGAGTGGGATTTTGGGGAGGGGTAGTACGTATATTTGGGAAGGTAGGTTGGGTAGGTTAACAGACAAGACACACAAGATGCATACAGGGGCGGTACATGATACCTGTAGGGGGGTAAACACTTTGATGGGGAGGGGTCTTGAGATATTGGAAGCCCACAAGTCCCCTAGTGGTAACAGTGGGACTGAGGTCCTCATCCATGGGCAGTCACCACTGCAGCTTTACAGCCCGAAGGTGGCTGTGCTGGGGGCTGAGCCGCAGAGCCAGGCTGACTCTCTAATTGTGACACACGGCCCTCAAGCTGGCGTAGAAGATCACTGATCTGGTCGTTGATTGCTCTACACACCATGAACCTGACCTGGCCATGGGTGACAGGTGCCTGTCCACCCCCACTCCCAGGGGGGGTGAGCCCCATCTGCTGAGGCAGTTCCACCCAAAGGTGGTGCAGGACCAATGGACAGGGAGGTGCGGGGTTGGGCCCCAGACATGCTGGTGCGTGGTGCCTCGGTCAGCTGAATTGGGACAGGTTGGTCTGCTGGGACCGGCCTTCCCAAGCATGCTATAGTGTTTAGATTTCAACGTCATATATGGGTTAGTTATAGTCAACACATTCCAGGGTTAGGTATAACAGCATGCATAGATATTCCCATTAACTCAGACACCAGATACGGAACAGTTGCATAACAAACAGAACACATGCATATATATATGGGACCACAGTCATAATACGAACAGCATGCAGGTACATTGTTGGCACCATGCGAACAATGTTGGAATAATTCAATATGGCACATGCATGGGAACCATTAGAATACTTATCAAACCATTGGCCATTATCAGAGTCAGTACATACCATTTGGGGTGGGTATGTTGATTATTGTTGGAGATAAGGTGGGGGGGAGAGAAAGTTGCCAGTTAACAAGTAGTATATTCCTGTACTCCACATTACTTTCCTAATCAGTGCTGTTATCTGTACCTTACAAGTGTTACTACACTACCCTATAGACCTATATTTGAGACTGATATGGCTTTCAACATCATTACACATGAACCGGTTGTACCTGCAGTATAGACCTCTTACCTGGTTTACCTTTGGGGGGAATGTTTATTAATACTGACTGTTTGTACACATACGGTGAGATTCCGGGTTGATGTTTTGCACTATCCTATCCAGCTCTTTCTGCACAGACTCTGGCCATGTGTTGACCACATGCTGGTATGCCTGGATATGTCTAGACTATTGCCATCTTCCACCTTTAGTGACCTGACACACACATGTACATGCTTTCTTACACCATTATATTATGTAGCACAGTGTGGCTGACAGTGACCACTGATATTTTATTATTCAGAGAAACTGCAACACTCACAATCCCCTACAATACCAGGGTGGACGGTACCAGTACAGATTTTATTGGTCTGTATTTCACAGCACAGTGTTAGTATCCAATGTACCTGTGGGAGCAATGCTTGTTAGCACTAACTGACTGTTGCCACCCAAAGTTCCAGATTACACATTAATATTATGCACATACATCTCACTCTGTTTCTGTACACACTCGGACCACAGTTTAACAGGTTGGGGTGTAAATTGGACATATGTGGCTTCTTAGTCACATAAGGTATTGGGGAGTTGTCAGTGTGCCAGGTTTGTTGTCATAGATGTGTGTTAATCAGTTGTATTTCTGGTTTGCTGCCTATACGTCTGGGATCATCCCATGGATTTCCCAGGGGGACATGTTGATAGGCTTTAGATATGGGCCCCTTTAATAGACAGTCTGGACATATCTGTACAGTCATGGTGTATAATTCTGTATGCAGACTACTACCACTGGCAGGATTCAAACCATACCTGCGTGTGTTAATAAAAACAACAGTTCACATCTCAGTTGCATGTGCTATTCAGGTTTTGTTGTCTGCATTTCCCCTGTTTACTGTCTGTGTGTCTCTCAGTTGTACTAAATGACCTCTGGGGATTACACCTGTCATATACATGCATTCCTACACATTTACATTATGGTGCATGGTGTGGGTAACAATGCTTATTACTACAGTAGTATTACATTATTGCAAATCTACATTACCATATGATACCAGAATATACACATACATTCCAGCTGTTAGACCTGTTTTGTCAGGGAATTACACATTTATTGCCATACTAACAATAATAGACTCTTCCTGCCATATTCTCTAGTGTATGCAGTATTTGTCTTGAACAATACAGGTTTTATACTAGCAATTACTTTACTACTACTTTTATTTTTATTTCCTATGACAGTAAAAGCATGAGTATTACTGACCTGCCTCGCATTGCAACCACACCAGGCGGCAGATGTGGGCCTACTGGTTTGCGGCCCGCTCCATTGCAGGTGCTGGGGGACATAAGAGAAATATTTAGCCATACCTAGCCATGATATACCTGAGCTGGCCATTATTAAACAGGTAGTGGACTGATGAGAGCTGGGACATCCCCTGATGCTCTAGCCACTTGGAGACATTCCTCCAAGAGGTCCCCCTTCCACCGCTTCAGGTCAGCATAGTGGTGCTTGACCTGCTCACCAGTTCAGGGTATGCCAGTGGCACTGGTGAGGTCATAGGCAAGACGGTCTCAGGCCTCTGCCTTATATTGGGAGCCCTGGTACTGGTTCTGCAGCAGTCTCTGTGCATGGTCTTTAACTAGGAGTCCAACCATGACATTGGACTCCTGGATGCACCAGCGCTGCACCCAGAAGCACACTCCTTCTCCCCTTACTGCCATAGTATCTGCAAGGGGAAGCTACAACCAGTTATGAGCTGTATTCCCACCTCTTGGGTTTAAGTAGGGACGATTTCCTGCACTTTTTCATGATTGGCTAGTTTTGAAAAGGCTAAGCTATGGGCAAACCTGCTTACCTAAGGTTGTCATTGTTTAAAGATGTATACCACTGGACAGATTGAATTGGCTTCCCTACACATTGCTTACACTTACTAAGTTGAGCTGTGCTGCAGTTGGCATTGCTTAATAGTTAATTAGTACTATATTTGCCTTTTGGCAGTGATTTATTATTCATTACAGGTTATATATGTGTCTGGTATCCGTGATTCATGTGTACATACACTGTATGGGGACCTGGGGACTTCTACACTTTATTACAATAACACCTCAAATCTATGCTTACTGCAGTACTCCAGTTCACATATTTATGTCCTGTGGCAGGTTATACAACATCACACTGTACATAGATTCAGTTCACATGTTTGATTTGATTTTCATGTGGTGAGGATTAGTTTGCTGATACCTCATTTATATGTATTGCTATGATGGCTTAGTGGCTAACTACTGTGACTGTGGTGTACAGGGTCCTGAGTTCAATCCTTGCAGAAGCTGTTTATTTTGTTGCTGGGCAGAACACGCGCCATTGGATACAGAGTGATTAAGGCACTTTAAAGCAGTTGTAAGTGGGTGTGCGTGGGTTTGCGTGGAGCTAAGCAATGCTAACCTCCGGTTACAGTTTCTTACATTCAGTTAGCTTCTACTTTGCTTAATCTGTGTAGGCAATGTTTACCCCCATGCAAATGCACTTAAACATGCTTACTAGTGCTTATATATGCTTACTACTGTTTATTTGTGCTTAAACCTGCTTACTAGTGCCTTTTTCATTATGACATTGACACTTCACATGTGCATTTAATGCAGTATTCTGGTTCACATTTAAATGTTATTTAGTACGTTATACTGCAAAAGAATGTCAATAAATGTTCACATACGGATTTCACATAGAAAATGAATGTGCTGCAGTGGGACTCGAACCTGGAATGTCTGCTTGTTAGGTGGACGCTCTGACCACTACACTATTGCTGTGCTGTTTCATTTGCATATATCTTCCTTATTATCCTCTTCAGCCTTTTAAACTGCTTTAACCGTAGCTAAGCAATGGGCAAACCTGCGCACCTATGGTTAGCTGTACTTGGGGTTTTAAAAAAAAATAAAAGGATTTCTTCATTTTATTTATATGTACTGTTCCTGTTGTACACATGGGAGACTGTTGGTGGGGATATGCAGACACCTATGAGTGGTCCCCCTCATTTGTTTACAATGTCTGCTGTTCTGCTTTGCAGTGGCATGTTTATTCTGAGAGCTCTGCTCTCAGACATGCTCCCTGCACTCGTCCACGCTCCGTGTAGGATTAGGAGGTCAGCCAGCACACCTTCATTAATGTGCATGGCGCACTGCCATCCTCCTCCTAAACTGCCGCTTCCATGCAGGACTAGATTAGTCCTGCATGGAAGATTGGTAAATCCAGGGGAGTGTTGAGTGATACAATGTTACAAACTTAAAGTAACACTCCCCCTCCACTCTTACACAACATTAATTACTTAACATTGGTGAAACTGGGAAATAGTAAGATTTTGTGAATTACATGCTTCAGTAATAACTGTTATTGGAATTTTATCTTGAAGTATGTATCTAAGTTTTTGACCTTTGTTACAGATGCTACAGGCACTACAGTAATAAACTGTTATAATGTTATTGTTAGTTTTTTTTCCAAGTTACATTTTGTGAGAATGATCTAAAAGAGTTTTAAGGTATATTGAAATTTTGCTTCCAAAAAAGGAACCACTGTGGAAATTGCCTGTAGAACATGTCATGAATGATGTCTTCCCAGTATGTCACATTGCCCCACAGAGTATACACTCATAGCTGCCTTAACCACCTGTGAAATAATAAAGCTTTCCTATGCATGTTGTCACTACACCTTGGTGATGGAGTAATTTCCCAGAATACTAGTGTTTTATTTCTGGTTTCTATGATCTATATAATACCAAGTGCATCATTTTGTATATGTTTCATCTGGGAATAACTATGATCATTGTTTCCACAGTGATTAATAAATGAAGTGTAATTGATATTCCATTGCAGGATCTTATTTAGCAAGTGGGAGGTGTCAACTAATATCATGCCTGGCAGCGAAGAAATTGTTATACTGAATCTGTTAATATGCCTTAATTTATATTATGCAGGCTTGGACATAGAATCAAACAGCACTAGGACTTCACCTAAAGTATCTGCATTTGTTGTGTCTAGGCAAGCCACAGACTTAATACCAAATGAATCCAAGTTGTGGGCTGCTAAATAGACACTGTTTTTGTTAGTTAAATATGAATTATTGACAGAGGGACGATCATCCTGAGGCAGTGATTTGAAGCTTTTAAAAACTTCTTGCAAAGTCAGACTAGTAAGTAATTCAGTATAATTTTCTTTGTCTAAAATGGGTGGGCAAATAAGGATTCCTAATGGCCTATTTAATTTCCTATCAGCAAAATGGAATGCTTCTTCTGCTGATTGAATGGGTTCATTGTGTGTTAATTTTGATGCAGCTTTTTCACTACAAAAACTTCAGTGTATAGTGCAGGAGGAGGAACTGGAGGGAATAGAGGCCAACTTCCACTACTTTTATCTTTATAGGTTCATAGGTGTACACTAGGCTAATCACCACTGGGGAATTTAACAGCCTAGACATGCAACCCAAATGTATCCCACAGGTTATTGTGGCTTAAAAGTTATTTTAAGGGGTGTGTTAGGGCATGATTTAATGTCTGCCTCTGTCCATCAGAGATACAGATGTCAGATCAGGGGTGAATTTCCAGTTCTTCATCCACTAGTCCAGGTTGAGTTTGAATAGGGTCCAGGGAATGGGAATTTTCTAAGATACATACTTGCCCTTTAAAATATTCTATTTAAATCACAGGCAAGGTTTAAATTCTTATGTTTAGTAGATGTCCTACCATACCCCTATTGCAGTATTCATTACACTAGGGATCCCCTGCCAAGGGTGGCCCGACATCTGGGGAGTATAGCAAAGCCTTTAGGTTGCTTTAAGGTACACCATAAATCACATGTATGCTCCTTGCATAGCATAAGGCATAAAGGTGACATCCAGATGTACCATCCTCAGAACTTCTTTGCCTCCATTCTGAATACCATCTTTTAATCATTGGTCTGAATGCTCATTCCATTGCTTGTTCACCAAGCCATTACAGATACGTTCTCTGTTTGGAGTTCTTTTTCTGCTTAGCTTTATTTATTTGTTGCTGGTGAAGTTTCATGTCATCCAGGAAGGGTAAATTTAAAAAATTTAAACTTAAAAAAACGGATATACGAACACGTATACGAAATTGAGAAAAAGAAAAATACCAATGCTTTCTTCAAACACTCTCTAATATGTGACAACATGTGTATAAAATTTTTTGTTCTGGAACGAGTTACCAGTGACCCTAGGGGAGGTGACTGGGAAACCTATCTGGAAACTAGAGAGTTAACCTGGCAAATTAAATTAGATGCTTCAAGGAGTCCAGGAATGAATGAGAGCATCAGTATTAATAGTATACTGAAAATGAGAAGGAATAAATTATAAATTACTTTAACTTCTTTGTATGTGTGTTTAAATTTATAAATTCTTAGGAACATTTGAATTTATTTAGACCTAGTTTTTAAAAAAGAAGTATTAACATACTAATTAATTCACACAAGGATTCAATTATTAATACTAGAAACACTTTAACATGAACGAATCAATATATGTACTAATGTTAAATAAATTTTTAGTACAACAGTAACCATAAATATTAATGGTTACTTTCTCTTTTCTAATAACAACATGTACATTTTATAGCTAGAAAATTTTATAATTAAATAATGTTACTTTTATTGATGTGTTTTTAACAGACAGACTTTTAAGTGTTATATAAAAGTTACTATTTATGAATAATTAGTATAATTTGCCAACCACAATGAATTTAGAAAAGATTAATTTTTATTAACATCTACAACTTGATTTTGTTGTTTCTTGTGTGTTAGTATCTACTGACATCACATTTGTTTAAGTAAAGTAGAATGTTAGTAGCATTACTGCACTATTGCACTTTAAAAGTTGATTGCTTCACTCTAATTGCCAACTTAATGGTTTAATTGGCCGATCAACTAGTGTATATATACAGTGTGGCCACATTTGTAACTCAACCTTGAAAAAGCCTGGAATTGTCCAGGCGAAAAGCTTGGTGTTCGTTTTGTCAATAAAAGCTTTGTGGTGGAATTACCTGGTTTGCCATTCTTCTATTTTCGAAGGAAAGATTTTGTACTATTCAGCTGGCATTCATTTGTAGTACTTGTACTGTTTGGTCCGTTACTCTATCATCTTTGAAAGCTGGTCTACAGATATTTTTTGCTGAGTATTCAAGGATTTCTACTACCTTTACGTTGGTTTTGGTTCAGGCTTGGTGAGTTGTTCCTGTTCCTGTTTTCTCTGCTCACATCCGCTTCGTTGGTTTTTTGCTGTTATGGCGGAAGAACCACCAGCCACGGACCTATTCAACACACCCCTTATTTTAAGGGATGACAGCGACGACGCTCCGGTAACTCGATCCGAGTTCAACCAGGTACTAGCGTTATTGTCCAGTATTAACAAGGCACTTACGGGGCAGTTGAACCCCGATGCTTCAGATCCTTTGTCTCTTCCAGGAAATCAACAACAGGCTATACCGCTTCAACAAAGATCTCGTACGGCGCAGGAGCCGAATGGCACCGCTAGTACAAGCGGTACTTTAAAAACTGGGACAGCCTTTGTACATGAGGAGAACTGCAACAGCAGGGCAACGAATGGTGAAGTCACGGATAACTTGTTTAACTTTAAAAAATGGACAGAACTCCAACCGGAGTTTAATAAAGGTACTTTTCATCACAATACGCAGCAGTTGGATGTTGACTTTGACTCTTTTAGTAACAAGTTGTATTCATATAAGAATTGCCAACTTGAAATTAGTTACCTAAAGGAATGTATTAACGTTAAAAGAGTGCCGAAAGGCCTTAGATGTTACAAATTTCCTAACAATGCTACTGTTGGTTCAACTTTGCACACGCAACTACTTGAACTTTTTAACCAAACTGGTTTGGAAATGTTAGACTTGATGGTGAAGGATTACCAGAATAAATGCAATGTATTTTTAGATGAACTTACTGTTTTAAATGACAACATTGTACAGCATAAGAATTTCCTTAGACATAAAAAGAAATATGATGAAGTATTTTTTGAAGTAGACCAACACTGTCAGAAAGTCATTGACAGAAAAATTAAAAAGTTAGACAGAGACCTTTTAGAATATAAAGAAGGGAGAGCTTATCCCTTGGGGTTGAAACTTAATCAAGTTGCAGGAACTAGTGAAGCTGAATATGAAAAAAGAACGGAAGGTCAGAATGCCAGAAATGTACAGAACTCTGAACCTTTAAGAAGGAGTGAAAGACTAGCACAAAAAGAGAATAACAATTCTCCACAGGGTTTTTATTTTCCCCAGGGCAGACCAATGGGGAGGAATTTGAATGCCCCATACCAACAAGCATGGGGGAGGGCACGCAATTAAGCAAGGATACCAACATCGAAGGCTTTTCGAGCCCTACCCCTAACACTAACTGTACTGTGGTTTCATCAAACAATTTTAACATTTATAACTACACTGACTTGGAAATTACCCCGGTCCACTTTGAATTATTCACTAAAGGACTAAACTATGTACCAGCTAGACCTGCTTATATTCCTAAGTTATTGATTGAATTAAAATTGTTTATTAGGAACCTCAATCTTTCTCTCTTTTTTAAGGGACAGCATACTGCAAGTAACAGTATTGCTAGGTCTAGTCTTTTTAACCCACCCTTACACCCGAGTTTAAAAATATTTGAAGAACTCATTGAAAACACACTGAGAGCTAACCTATCAAATAGACAGGACCCTCCACCTAATTTTAACATCCACTTGGTAGAAGCTATGAATTTGATAAAAGAGCAAAAAATTAGGGTCATGAAACCGGACAAAGGGGGTGGGATGGTCCTTATGATGGCCCTTGATTATGACACTGCAATGCATGACATCTTACAGGATTTTAATACTTATGAACAGTCCTCTATTAATGAACTTAATGTTGCCCAAGCTAATATCAAATACATTCTGAATGACCACCTGCTTCAAGGGGCGTTAAATGAAGAATTATTTAATTATTTGAATGTATCACATCCTAAAACTCCAATATTATTTGGCATACCTAAGGTTCACAAAGGAACTATTCCTTTGAAATTCAGGCCAATTGTTGCTGGAGCAAACAGCATAACGGAACCTTTAGGTAAATTTGTTGAATACAAAATCAAATCAGTAGTTTCTAAGCTCCCTTATGTTTGCAAAGACTCTTGGGAATTCCTGGCTAGTATCCCACCTAACATCTGTAATAAGGATGTCTTGATGATCACTATAGACGTAATAGAACTCTTCCCAAGTATACCCCACGATATGGGAATAGACTGGTTTTCTGACATTTTAACAAACTTAAGTGACTTAAGTAATAACCAGATTAATTTACTGACAGAGTTTATGGAAATCATCCTTAATAATAACTATATATTCTTCAATGGAGAATACTTTAGGCAAAAAAAGGGGGTAGCCATGGGCTCCCCTTGTGCTTCATCTTATGCTAACATTGTTTTACACAAATGGGAGCAAACTTACATACATTCTTCTAAATGGAAACAGTATATTCTTTTTTACAAGCGATACTTGGACGACATTTGTTTATTGTGGCAGGGATCTAAAGAATGCTTTTTGGAGTTCTTTGACTACATTAACACAACAACCAATTTTTTGTCATTTACTTATGATCTCAGTATTAATTCACTTCACTATTTGGACATCCTTCTTATCAAGGACAGCAAAGGAGAATACTTTGAATCAACTATTTTTAGGAAGCCTTTATATTCCAACACGTTTCTGCATTTTGAGAGTTTACACCCCTTTTACACCAAAAAAGGAATTATAAGGAGTCAGTTGATTCGAGCATCGAGAATTTGCAGTACTTTAGAAGCTTTTTTGAGTGAGGCTGCAACTTTAACCAGCATGCTGGTAGAAAGGGGTTACCCTTCTCAGTTAATTAACACAATTATAGAAGAGATAACAGAAAAAAGAGATTCTAAGTTTCCACCCTTGCTCAGTAAAGGTCTTTCGTTTCTTAACAACAATAGCAAAGGAAATAATGATATACAGAAAAGTTTTAGCTACACTTACACTCAAGATGCAGTTTTTATTGAAAATACCTTACAAGCCTTTTGGTCTATGCTTACATCACAAGAAGATATCAAAAATTATTTACCAAGTACATTAACTTTTATTAGAAAACGGGATATAAATCTTAAAGGAATGCTGGAACAGAACACCAGCACAAGGAACATCAATAACACCATGGCTTCCCATAGGAAGAACGGGACTTTTAAATGTGGTGCGTGTAGACAATGCAAGTTCTTATTAAATGCTGAGAAAATTTTTATTCCAGCTAGGAATTGTACTTTAAGAGCATTGGGGCACCACAACTGTAATACAATGGGTGTAGTTTATTTAGGTACATGTACATTTTGCAATGGTTTCTATGTGGGTAAAACCACCAGAACGCTTAAAAAACGGATATACGAACACGTATACGAAATTGAGAAAAAGAAAAATACCAATGCTTTCTTCAAACACTCTCTAATATGTGACAACATGTGTATAAAATTTTTTGTTCTGGAACGAGTTACCAGTGACCCTAGGGGAGGTGACTGGGAAACCTATCTGGAAACTAGAGAGTTAACCTGGCAAATTAAATTAGATGCTTCAAGGAGTCCAGGAATGAATGAGAGCATCAGTATTAATAGTATACTGAAAATGAGAAGGAATAAATTATAAATTACTTTAACTTCTTTGTATGTGTGTTTAAATTTATAAATTCTTAGGAACATTTGAATTTATTTAGACCTAGTTTTTAAAAAAGAAGTATTAACATACTAATTAATTCACACAAGGATTCAATTATTAATACTAGAAACACTTTAACATGAACGAATCAATATATGTACTAATGTTAAATAAATTTTTAGTACAACAGTAACCATAAATATTAATGGTTACTTTCTCTTTTCTAATAACAACATGTACATTTTATAGCTAGAAAATTTTATAATTAAATAATGTTACTTTTATTGATGTGTTTTTAACAGACAGACTTTTAAGTGTTATATAAATTTACTATTTATGAATAATTAGTATAACTTGTCAACCACAATGAATTTAGAAAAGTTTAATTTTTACTAACACCTACAACTTGACTTTGTTGTTTGTTGTGTGATAGTATTTACTGATATCACATTTGTTTAAGTAAAGTAAAATGTTAGTAGTACTACTGCACTATTGCACTTTAAAAGTTGATTGCTTCACTCTAATTGCCAACTTAATGGTTTAATTGGCCGATCAACTAGTGTATATACACAGTGTGGCCACATTTGTAACTTAACCTTGAAAAAGCCTGGAATTGTCCAGGCGAAAGCGCTTGGTGTTCGTTTTGTCAATAAAAGCTTTGTGGTGGAATTACCTGGTTTGCCATTCTTCTAACTTCGAAGGAAAGATTTTGTACTATTCAGCTGGCATTCACTTGTTCTATTTGTACTGTTTGGTCCGTTATTCTATTATTTTTGAAAGCTGGTCTACAGATATTTTTTGCTGAGTATTCAAGGATTTCTACTACCTTTACGTTGGTTTTGGTTCAGGCTTGGTGAGTTGTTCCTGTTCCTGTTTCCTTGCTTTAAGGTACACCATAAATCACATGTATGCTCCTTGCATAGCATAAGGCATAAAGGTGACATCCAGATGTACCATCCTCAGAACTTCTTTGCCTCCATTCTGAATACCATCTTTTAATCATTGGTCTGAATGCTCATTCCATTGCTTGTTCACCAAGCCATTACAGATACGTTCTCTGTTTGGAGTTCTTTTTCTGCTTAGCTTTATTTATTTGTTGCTGGTGAAGTTTCATGTCATCCAGGAAGGGTAAATTCCAGTGTGGGAGACAGATTCCTTATAATGGCCACCACAAACAGTGCCTATTTTGCCTTGGTGCCTCACAAGACCATACATCCTATTCCATCTATCAGGCTTCTGTACCTACAATCCTGCATCGTAGGCTTTCTTCTTTGGTGCTTTATCTTGAAAACCAGCATCTTAAGCTTCTCAAAAGACATGATGGAGGGAATGTCCCACTCTGAGGTACAGCTGTCAGTGAAGAAGGCAAAGAAGCTTAGGCTGGAATCTTCTGCTGTTCAGCCTCTGCCAGACGTCGCTCCCACGGTGAGTGAATGCCAGAGGTTCACCAGGCTTTATCATTGGATGCCTCTGCTAGGACTGGGTTAGAGGCCAGCAGGATCCAACTTTAAGTATGACCGAGGAGGATTTGCAGACGTCTGTTTCAGACACTCAGGGGAACCATGGCTGATTATCTCTGAGGGGCCTAGGGGTGTCCCCCACATAGTAGTAATGCTGTCCTGGGTCAGAGCCTTCCAAATGTTATAAGGCAGACGTCCCACTGAAGAAAAAGATAAAGAATCCTATTACTCCTGCTGCTAATAACCAACAGAGTGAATGGCAGGCCTTCACTTAGGGCTTATTTAGTGCTTTGATGATATTGAAACCTCCTTTGAGTTGCTGTTCCAGCCCTCCGTGGTCCTCTACCCCTCTTAAAAGACCCAGGGAACAGTACTCCTCTGAGGAGGTGCTGGATTTGGATGAGGAATCCCTTGCTTACTCTTTTCAGATTCCCTCTGTTTGGGCTACGGATCAGAAGGAGAGGAATCTCAGTCCTGATACTCCCTTTGAAGAGATTTATTTTGGGGACACTATCTCCAGGATGATGGAGTTCTTTAAATGGGATTTTGCTCAGGCTCCTGATGTTTATAAAAGATATTATGAGTTGTTGCAGATGGATTCCCCTAAACTTTCTGCTGTGCCTCCTGTTTTGGCTGCCTTTTTGGATGTGTTTTCCAGTGCTTCTAAGGCTCCAGACTCCCAGCCCCCTGCTCCCAAAAAACCTAATAGATTCTATAGGGTGTCTGAGGACTTTATATTTTTGCACATTTTGTCCTTCTGCTGACCCCTTGGTGGTGTCTGTAGCTTCTGACAAGTCCTCTCAATTGCTTCCTTCTCCCAAGTTACTGCCCTCTGATAAAAATAGCAGGACTATGAAAAGTTTAGGCAAGAAGGTTTATACCTCTGCTACCTTGGCTTTTAGGGCTGTTAATTATCAAACCCATATGTTCAGTTATTTTTTGCTCTCCTATCCCAAACCTGACAGGTTATTTCTGATCTTGCAGACTCTGTGGGTAAATCTTGTGCCTTTTCCCTGTTAGGGACTTCCTCCCAGGTGGCTTGTCATTCCATCAAGTGTAATTATGATGCAGCAGATGCTTCTTCTAGGGCTGCTGCTGTTGGATCAGTGATAATGAGGTATTCTTGGGTTCCACTTCAACCTTTGCCTGATGATAGTAAGGCTAAGTTGGTGGATACCCTTCTTGATAATAAACACTTGGTTGGTGAAGCTGCTGCTGTTATGTTTAAGTCCCTTCAGGATAAAGGCAAGGCCTTATATGAACTTAAACATGTGTTTGTTTCTCCTGTGCCTAAATTTCTGAGAAACTACCCCAATAAGTTGGACTTTGTTCACAGGCAATCTTGCCTTTCTTCTAAGGGTAAAAAGGGTGGCAAGTGGGCTCCTTCTGCTAAGGCTACTCAGACTCCTGTGCCTCAGAAGTCTCCTTGTGCAGATAAACCAGGTGCTGTCTGACTATCTTGTTCTTCCCAGCTACTTCCCTTTTCCTCTTTGCCTTTCTCTCTCTCTTCATGTTTGGCTGCTGATTAGTCAGCATTCTTGGGTCCTGTTCATTATTCGCCAGGGATATTTCATGGTTTGGAAATCCTTTCTCCCTGTTATGGGTATTCCTCAGCCCCCTCAGTAGCAACTCTTCTTCTTTCCAGAGATGCTTCAGAACCTTTTGACTCGGTACTATTCAAGAGGTGCCTGTGTCCCAAAGGAGAAGGGGGGGTTTACTCCAGGATGTTTCTAGTACCCAGAAAAGATGGTACTTGGAGACCAATTCTAGACCTCTCTCATCTAATCACCTTTCTGAAGGTACCCTCCTTTTGAATGTTATCTCTTCAGACTTTGTTTCTTCTTTGTCTGCTTCCTCAGGCTTATATGGTATCCCATCATTTTCATATCCCAATCCATCTGCTTTTCAGGGAGTTTTTACTCTTCTCTGTTCCTTCCTGGAATTTTCAGTTCTCTGCTTTGCCCTTTGGCCTGTCTGCTGTCCCAAGGGTATTCAGCAAATGCCTTGTGCATGTGATTGCTTTTTGCAGGGTCTGGGGATCCAAGGATTTCCCTACTTGGGCAACCTTATTTTTCAGGCATGTTCACAGGAGAGCCTGCTGCAAAACCTTCACTATGCCATTTCACTTCTGCAAAGCCTGAGGTTCACAATAAACTTCAAGAAGTTTTTTTTTTTACTCCTACTCAAGATCATTTTTTTCTGGGGTGCAGAATCCAGACTGTGCCTATTCTGGCATCCCTGCCTCTTCCCAAGGCCTTAACTCTTATTTCCTTCTTTCAATATGTTATTCCCTTGGCCTGCATTACAGCCAGGGAATTTTAGAGCTTTGTGGTTCATGGCCTCCACCATCCCTATGCTTCATCTGGCCAAACTCCACATGAGAAAGTTTCAGTGGTTTCTGAAATCAGTTTGGCTTCAATATGCTCATCATCTCAACTTTGTAGTTCCTTTTCTGTCTTTTCTAAAGGAGGAAGTTTTTTTGGTAGATTTAGCAGTTCTCTAAATCCAGGCTCCCTTTTTATCCCCCTCTTCCCTCTCAGGAGCTCTACACAGAAGCTTCAGAAGTGGGGGTAGGGAGCAATGTTTGATCCCCTAAATGTGTCAGGAGTTTGGTTGCCTCATCAACAGAAACAGCGCATCAATGTCAGAGATGAGAACTCTACTGCTGGCTCTTCAGGCTTTTCATCCTCTCTTCTCCCCTAGACCTCTCAAGGTATTTACAGACAATACACCAGCCATGTGGTATGTAAACAAACAATGTGGGAAAAGATGTTATCATCTTTGCCGGTTGACACATCTGGGGTGGGAACATGCTATCCAGTATCACTCTTCAGGCAGTTTACATTCCCTCAGGTCTAAACATTCTGGCAGGTTCTCTGAGCAGGTCCGTAACTCAATCACATGAGTGGATGCTTCAAAGGGATGTGTTTCTGGACATTCTCCACAAGTGGGGTTGCCTCCCGTCTGAACAGACAACGTCCTCTGTTTTGTGCCAGAGTCCCAGGTCCTCTGGTTTGAAAGGTGGACATCCTATCTTTTTCTTGGAAGGGGGTGTTTCTTTATGCTTTCCCTCCCCTTCCCCTCATTCCAAAAGTCCTGTTCAGAATTCAACAGGATGCACCCAAAATCTTGTTAGTTACTCCCTTTTGGCTGAGACAGCAGTGTTTCTCTCTTCTGCATTTAGCCAAGGGAGATCATCACAAGCTACTCACACAAGACAAGGGATCTCTCTTCCTCCCCCACCTGTCCACTCTTCAACTGACACTGTGGGTGATAGGATTTTGATTGCACATAGAAATGTTTTTCTGAGGAAATGCTTAGTGTTCTGCAGAAACCAAGGAAACACAATACTAGGAAGTCCTACTTATCCAAATGGAAGAGGTTTTCTGTTTGGTGTCTTTCTCGTAACCTGGATACACTTTCTGTGGATGTTGCTTTGGCTCTCTCTCATCTGTGTGAATTGCTCAATGCTGGAATAGCTTATTATTCTTTTACGACCCACTTATCAGCTCTCTCTGCTTCTCTGCCTTTATCTCCTCCTTTAGCATCTAGATTTGAAGCTAAACAATTCCTTAAAGATGTCCTTCATATTAGGCCTCTCTGGAAGCCTGGTCCTCCTCCCTGGGATCTTAATTTTGTTTTGGAAAATTCGACCTAAGATCTTTTTGAGCCTGCAGCTTCAGCTTCCTTGCAACATTGCTCTTAGAAGATGGTACTTTGTTAGCCCTTACTTCTGCCAGATGTGTGTCTGAGCAACAAGCCTTTATGTCTTGTCCTCCTTTTTTGGTGTTCCATAAGGACAGGGTGTCCTTGAGTACTGATCCTCCTTTTATGCCCAAGGTGGTGAATGACTTGTCCCTTAATGTCTATTCAGTTGCCCACTTTTTTCCCTTCTTCACATTTTGCCAGTGAGAAGGTACTGCACACGTTGGATGTGCATAGAAAACTCAGATTTTATTTGGATAAGACTAAGACTATTAGAAAATCTGATCAGGTCTTTGTTTCCTTCAATCCTAGGTCCTTAGCATTGGCTGTGTCCAAGAAGACTATTCTTTCTTGGATCTCTAAAGCTATTTTTTTTTGTTATTCCTTTCATGGTATGTGCCTTATTTCTTCTGTTAAGGTTCATTCTATTAGAGTTATAGCTTCTTCTGGTGTTTTTTCCAAGGGTTTGGATAGTAACTCTATTCTTCAGGCAGCTACCTGGTCTTCTGTACATACATTTACCAAGCACTACAAGCTGGATGCAATCTCCAGAGCTAGAGCTGGTTTTGCTAGGGCCACCCTCTAGAGGGGCCCTGCTGGTCCTTTCTCCTCCCTCTCTTCTACCTGAGCTTTGGCAATCTCCCTAGTGTAATGAATGCTACAACAGTGATGTTGAAGGACATAGTACAGTTGTGTAAAATCTTACCATAATGGTAGATGTCCTTCTCTTCACTGTTGCAGTATTCACTCCCTTCCTCCTACCCTGGGTCCATTTCTTTTCTGGATGTACTGACTACCTCTTTTTTTTCCTTGGACTGGCATTTCTAGTGGGGCTCTCAGTTCTGAAGATGGCACATCCAGACATCACCTTTATGCCCTATGCTACACGAGGAGCATATGAGTGATGGACAGCATACCTTAAAGCAACCTAAAGGCTTTTGTATACTGGCCGAAGATTGGGTCACCCTTGGCAGGGGATCCCTAGTGTAATGAATACTACAACAATGAAGAGAAGGACATCTACTGTTATGGTAAGATTTTACACAACTGTATTTTTTGGTGCTGTTTGTTTTGCAGATATGCAAAAGGTCCATCAGAGTGAGAACCAAGGATGTGTTGTATGCCAGGCATAAATCACTTTTCATCAGCCTGCAGGAAAGAGGAATATGGAGATAATGGTTTGAGGTGATCTGAATAGGAGATTGTGCTTACTCCTTGAGGAACCTCTTTGTACGTTCCATTTGTTGCATGTACCTGGTCAGATACATACAGAAAAGGGTGTTATAGTCAATGATGGGTATGATGATGGTTGAGTACAGTGCCACAATGACTTCCCTGGACCTATATACCTTGCCCTTACTTGTATGCTATGTGACGTGGAATAATTTTCTTTTAACCTTAGACACATGTTGGTAAAAAGCCAAGTTACTCTCCACGAGTCCTGAAATCCCTGACTACTGTTTCTATTTTAGGGGTGTTTTATCAACGAGGTAGCTTTGTGGGTGGCCAACATCCCAAAAGGTACTGTCATGCATTTCTTGACATTGAGGTTTAAGTTGTGGCTTTGTCACCAGTCATTTGTCTGCGTTAGTCTATCCTGTAAGATGCTGACTTCTGAAAAATGGATGCCAAAGATTAGCGGACCCAACATAGAACCCTTGGGGATGCCACTGGTGACCGACCTTTTTCTGAGGTGGCCTTGTTAATTCTAACTTCCTGGATCCTGTCTGTGAACCAGTGGCCTATCCTGGAAGTTACTTATGGGCTTGCGCCTAATTCTGTGAGTTTGTTTACAATGCTCAAGTATTGTATCAAATGTCTTAGCTAGGTCAAGGTAGGCAGTATGCACCATTTTGCCCTCATCCATTGCTTTGATTACCTTCTCAGAGAAGTCCATGAGGCTCAGTAGCCTTGACCTGCCTTTGACAAAACCAAACTGGGTTGGGTCCAGTGTCTGAAGGATTCCAATGTCATTGTTAATCATCTCCATGATAATTTTTACCATGGCTTTGCATATGAGACTAGTCAGGGTAATGAGTCTGTATTTCCAAAATCCACTGATGGTCTGCCCTTGTGCAGAGGGATGACATTTGCAGTCTTCTGTTTGGGAACTCTTTCCTTAGATGCCTCACAATCAGTCAGATATGCTGTGGAGGTATTGTCACTGTCTCACTCTTGGCATATCTAAATTGCTGGTGCTGAATTCTTCAGTAGTCAGTAACTTATAGTTACGATTTTTATCACCTTTCCTTATTTTTTGTTCTTCCCTTGACTGAAAGCCCTTTCATTTTTCTTTTTTTTTTGTATTTTTATTGTCCCTACTAAGTTGATTTTATCTGAGAATGAGAATGTTGTGATGTTCTTCATACTGACCACTGCTGCAGTAGCTTTAGATATATGGGTTATATCCTGACAAGGATATAACAGTGGTCCAGCTTCCAAAGCTTAGAGCACATTCCATGCAGCCAATTTGTCAAGCTGCTTGAGATGAACTGACTAAAAGACAAGTTTGAATGCAAAGGCCTTCAGAGCTTTCCTGCAGCCGAAGAGTACCTCCTCTGAGGCTTTCAAGGATCAACAGTCAGCTTGTTCTTTCCTTTGCTGTACAGAGAAGTTCCCTATAGGAGAAATAACTTCCATTTTCTTAAATTTAAGTGTTGTGTTTTAATGAACTGTCCCAAGACTGTAAACTACTTCTAAACAGAGCACTCGTTTTTTTCTGTCAGTTTAAAAGTAGTGCTAATTAATTGAAAACATATTTTCTGTGGAGAAATTCTTTATTTTTCCTTGGTGGAGTGGCATAGTGTTTGAAAGTGCTTTTTTCTGCATTTTTTTTCCTTTCAAAACAAAAAAGTAACTTTTGTGGACTGATAGTTTCACTGGCATTTGATGCTTGTCTTCCCCAGAAAAGAGTCACCATTTTCAACTTGACAATGGAGCAGATTGTTGATCCCACAATCAGTTCTTCTTCCAGACACAAAAAGAAAAAGTTACGCAACAGCCTTTGTCACCACAGCAGGCTAGCAATTTGCCACCACAGCAGGCTAGCAATTTGCCTCAGCTGCAGGTGGGTGACTCTGCTGTAGCAATTTGTTGTAGCTCAGACCACTCATCTTTTACCCTGAATCCCTCTGGTGTAGCACCTATAGCTGCTATGGAACAGAGGTTAGCTATCTTCTCTGTGGCTGACTTTGTCCCCTCTGTGGACAAAGGAGAACCACTCTTGTTGGTCCTGGGAGGGGGAACAGGGAAGGTTTCCTGTTGTGCCAGAATGGTGTGCCCATCCCTGAGGAGGCAGTGGCTGCCATTAGTAACACAGTTGGTCCCATTTTTCCAGTCAAAAGTAAGCAAACAACCAAACATGTATATACTCTTTCTCAAATTTCTTTATATAGGAGTAATTTACCGAGACTGGCTCAGGGTGTAATTCATGCTATTGATCCTTTGTGTAGAGTAGTTTCTGGTAGAGGAAAGAGGGATCCCTCTTTCTGAAGAGATTCAAGATTCTAAATCTGAACAGGAGGAAGTATGGATCAATTCACAGATGGCATCCCTTCAGTCAACCACATGGTGTGCTGACTCCTGGAAGCTTAGTACTGATACATGGGCTGTCCCCCCACCTGAAACTAAAAAGCTAAATCTAAGGGAATCCTCAAGCAGAACCCTAAAGTTGGACCACCTAAACATGCCTTCTCTCAGCCTCACAGTCCTGGAAGCCTAGCACTGATATGCGGGCTGTCCCCCCACCTGAAACTTAACAAGCTAAATCTAAGTGAATCTTCAAGCAGAACCCTAAAGTTGGATCATCTAAATGCATCTTCTCTCAGCCTCACAGTCCTGGAAGCCTAGAGCTGATACACGGTCTGTTTCTCCACCTGAAACTAACAAGCTAAATCTAAGGGAATCCTCAAGCAGAACCCTAAAGTTGCACCACCTAAATGCCCCTTCTCTCAGTCTCACAGTCCTAGAAGCCTAGCGCTGATACATAGGCTGTCCTCCCACATGAAACTAACAAGCTAAATCTAAGGGAATCCTCAAGCAGAACCCTAAAGCTGGACCACCTAAATGTGCCTTCTCTCAGCCTCACAGTCCTGGAAGCCTAGCACTGATATGCGGGCTGTCCCCCCACCTGAAACTTAACAAGCTGAATCTAAGTGAATCCTCAAGCAGAACCCTAAAGTTGGATCAACTAAATGCATCTTCTCTCAGCCTCACAGTCCTGGAAGCCTAGAGCTGATACACGGTCTGTTTCTCCACCTGAAACTAACAAGCTAAATCTAAGGGAATCCTCAAGCAGAACCCTAAAGTTGCACCACCTAAATGCCCCTTCTCTCAGTCTCACAGTCCTGGAAGCCTAGCGCTGATACATAGGCTGTCCTCCCACATGAAACTAACAAGCTAAATCTAAGGGAATCCTCAAGCAGAACCCTAAAGTTGCACCACCTAAATGCCCCTTCTCTCAGTCTCACAGTCCTGGAAGCCTAGCGCTGATACATAGGCTGTCCTCCCACATGAAACTAACAATCTAAATTTAAGGGAATCCTCAAGCAGAACCCTAAAGTTGGACCACCTAAACGCGCCTTCTCTCAGATTCACAGTCCTGGAAGCCTAACGCTGATACACGGACTGTCCTCCCACCTGAAACTAGCAAGCTAAATCTAAAGGAATCCTCAAGCAGAACCCTAAAGGTGGACGACCTAAACACTCCTTCTATCAGCCTCACAGTGTAGGTGATAGCCTACAAATTGGCTAATTCATATTTTATTAGAACTGTGCTTCTTTCTATATTTAACTGTAAGAGGGCCAGCACACCCGCAAACCTACTCCATGGCTGTCCACCCCGATTCCTTTTCCTGCATCCTTAGTTTTAAAACAAACCTATCTGGAACCCACCCCCCCTTTCACCACTAGATGGCAGCAGATCAAAGGACATAATTATCTCCCCATTAAATTGATAGCTGCAGTTGTAGGGTCCATCATCACCAGTCTTACTAAATCCAGCTAAGCCAGTTCAGACCTAGTACAATTCCCAAACATCAGAACAGAATAGTCTCTTCCACATACAAGAAAAACAAGAGACAAACCACAGAAATAAAGCAGAAAGTGCTATTTGTACTATTTAGGCATACATTTGCACAGAGGGTGCTACATACCTACTAAAAGCTAAAGCTTTTCAGTGCACAACCTCACTATACAACTGATTCGTTTTCCTTGTTCCTCCACTCTGTGACTCCAACCCGCTCCGTTCACCCTTCGGGCTCACTCTGCTCCCCTACTCTGCCCCCATTCCCTACCCACCCCCAGTACCACTACATTTATACCAACTAAATCACATCCTCCAACAAATCAGCCTATCCCACCTAATCCCACACTCTCACACACAAAATTTACCACTCCCCTAGCATCTAATTAACCCCCCGACCATTCTACAAACCAGACATTTACAAACACCACTTCCCTCCCTCCACTCTTGTTAAATAAATTCGTTAGAGTCAGACTGTAAAAATCATTGAGTTATTCAAACACAATGTCAATTAATAACAAACAATAATGCAGGAAAGCTTGAGTATCTTAAAGCTCTAATGTACATTAGGAGGCAAAAAACCATACACAAAGTTTGTATAGAATTTTGACTGCTTTATTGACCAAAACACATTGGTTATATACATTTCATTATCAGTTTTGCCCACCTTACTGGTGTGGTCAGTGACAGGGTCTTTACATCATAGTAATTCATAAAAAGTGCTGAATTTGTGTTTTTCAAAAAGTCCTTTTCCCATGAGAATGTTGCAGCCTTGCAAGCAGCTGGTCAGTCACGATGACCTCCTGAGGATGTAGCCAATTCAAGGTTCTCTGATTAGTTCCAATACAATAGATGTATGTCTTCCTTAAAGCCTCCCTTTGTCTTCCTTGCCAGCTGCGCACTATCAGAGATAGTGCGCTACTCTCCTGGTGGAGGCAGGAAAGAGGACACACATGCGAACAGATTTATTATTTTCTAACTTTGCAAAATAATCTTTACTTGAAAGACATGAGCCAGACTGCATCTGCAAGCTGCCAAGGTCAAATTTCTGATTACACTGCAGCTTGTGCTTCAAGCAATAATATGCAGGTTTATTTCTACTGTTATTCTAGTAAGACAGAATTAAATGCATTACCTTTATTCTTTATTTTTAAGTACATTTATTCCTAACTAGAGCACACATTTCTCTATATATTTGATCACACAACTTATATATGTTTGAATGTTTAAATACACATCTTCCTAAGCAGCACACATTGTAAATATATTTTTCTAGGCAGCATGTATGTAAATATATTTTCTAAGCAGCATGTATAGATTTTTCTAACATTCTCCCTCCTGTTAATGCATTTTATTCTGTTTAAAACATAAACAATATTATTTCATTCCTCAGCCTTTCCTTTCAAGGGCTTTCAGCTAAGTAAGTCATTGGTTTTATATTTCAGAAAAGCATCATTTGAAATTAATCTTTTAATTTCAACACTTTGGTAAAGAGTTTCAGTAGCAGATATATCAACAAATTTTTGATTAATCTTTTCATGCAGGGAATTTCACAGTAAACACATGTTCCTATTAGGAGTATACCCACACAAATAGCAATTAAATGTTTAATAGGATGGAACCCCACCCCCCCAAACAGATTCTGGAAAAAGTCCGTCAGTGGGTTTGGGCCTGGTTTAGTCATTGCTGATACTTGCTGAATTACCTCTAGGTGGTCATTGATTTCATGTTGGTTGTCTGGTATGCGCACAGCATTCTTCTTCGGTACCACCTCTTGCCGCTAGGGTGAAGTAAAGAGCCATTCGATTTTGTAGCACAACAGTTTTTATTGCATTCAGTTCATTAGTCACCAATTCTAGGGTGGAAAAAGTTGCATTGCTCATGACTTTTTGACAGCTTCCTCAGCTCCCAAATCGATTTGACTGCTCCATAGGCTGGTGGCATTCCTGCCCTGGATATAACACTGTTGCCCAGGTTCATATGAGTCAATTTACTTTTGTCTTTCACTGAATTATGGCCTTTTTAACCAGCTTCGATTTTACCAACTGGATTCACAGGTTTTTTTTTGTTTTTTTTTCTCTCACTGGACCTTCAGATTCTCGAGCTGTTTTCCTTACGTTTCGTATTTTACCCAAAGGTAATTCTGCAGTATGTCTTATTGCTAAAACCAGATAACCCAAAAAACAACTGCCGGACCAATTCTCAGGTAACCATTTATATGCCTTTTTCCCACAAATAAAATCATTACTTTGGTACTGATACGTGTTATCCCTGCATGAAACATTTTCCTATTCTTAATAGACAATTGCTTAGTTAAGACTAGATTGTCACATACTGCATTTAATGTAGTTTTCATTGAACTCAGATATGAATCATGGTTTGTATTACAAACAGTACCCCCACTTTTGACTTTAATGTAACATTTATAAGACATTGTTATATTACCATTACTCCAGCCCACCTGGAGGGTATTACTCTCATACAATTTCTTTTTGTGTGAACAGGTAAAAATAAAGCAATTTTGTCCTGTGATCTCACAGTGCCTGTGTCAAATAACAGGTTTTCCCAAGTTTCATTTATTCCCAAGGGGACAGCAGACATTAAAAGTCCTCCATATGCTGTGGGTATTGCAGTACAGACCCAGCAATTTGAAACGTTCATAGTCTCTACATAAACTCGTTTCATAGCCAGGTATGTGTTAAAGTTTGGGTGCCAGTCTGTAGCCAGTCCTTCATCACGTTTTATTAATTTTACTTCTGTAGTTATATGCAAGAAAAACCATAACAACAAAAGGTTACTACAAACATAGTTATTAAGTGTATGATCAGTAGGCCAGTGAACCAATGTCTCTGGGGTTGTTTCACATTTTATTTATTCTGCCTCTGGCCATCCTGTTCCTGTGGTATGTCCAAACTGAATTTCTTAACAGGTTTGCAATGGGTTAAATGAACCCAAGATGATCTCTCAGCAATTTTACTGCAGTGGGTGTTGCCAACAGTGCCTGGTACGGACCTTCCCACTTGGACTCGCCCAGTTCTTTCTCTTTATGACTTTCAGCCAAATCCAGGACCCGGGTCAGCACGGCTTCTGGTTTTGTTTCTTGTTTATCTGAAAAGAGTTCAACTGCAAAACAGTCTTATTTATAACAGTTTCTTTATTTAATTAGCTAGTGAACTGTCAGCCTCCAGCCCTGCAGGCATGAGAGCTTTTACTGAGGCACATAATATGCCCTTCCAAATACTACTTTAAAGGGATCAAACCCTTTACATTTGTTACTGTTTTTCATGCTCAGCAATGCTAGAGGTAAACAGCAAATCCAATTCTTCTGAGTCTTACTCATCAACTTTCTTAACTTGTTTTTTTAAAATCCCATTGTACCTCTCCACCAGTCCTGCTGACTGTGGGTGGTAAGCACAGTGATTCCTTAAGGAAAAGCTTCTACCCATTTTGAAAACATATCTATGATCACTAAACAGTATTTTTCCCTTCACATTTATTTAACTCTATGAAGTCCATACGAATAGTATGGAATGGATATGGTGGTGTAGGGAAACTCCCTTGCTTGTTTTTAAATGCTCCTTGTGCATGGTGCTTTGTTACAAGTATGACAAGCTGCACAAAATTTTATTGTATAATTTATGTATCCATATGTTTGGAATATTTTATTTACTAACTGTACCATCCCCCCTGTTGAGACATGGCTCTGCCCATGGCTCAACAAAGCTGCATTTTTAAATAAATTAGACGGTAATATTAAATTGCACCTTGTTTTACCCGGTTTTGTTTTTTTTTGCTGTTGTAGTAAGCATTTGCATTGTTTTTAACATGTTTAAATCTAAAATCTAAAAGGGCTGTAATTTTTCATTAAAAAAAATAAAGTTCCTGAGTCTGAGGCTGCTTGCTTTGCAGCTGCATCAGCTCGTGCATTACCTTTTGAAATCTTATCCTGTTGTTTTATATGAGCTACACATTTACAAATAGCTACTTTAGTAGGCAACTGAATAGATTCTAATAGCTCCAAAATAAATTGCATGATTAATAGGTTTTCACTGGATGTAATCATCCCTCTATTTTCTTTATTATTGTGCAAACACATGCACTGTAGAAAAAGCATACTGATTATCAGTATACATGTTTACTTTTTTTGCCTTTTACTAAAATACATGCTTCTGTCAAAATTACCAGTTTTGCTGCTTGAGCATACAAGTTGTGTGGCAAAGTTTGTGCTTCTAAATTTTTAGTGTCTGTAACTACTGCATACCCACCAGATTTTTCCCTGTAGGACCCCTTCTGCATGAGCCATTTCGTAATATGTCACCTCAGCATTATCCAAGGGCATATCTGTAAGATCTTGTCTAGGTAAAGCTAACTGTTTATATGAGGTTGACTCAGCAGTATGGTCATACATGAAAGATGTCTAGCAGGAGAAAGGTATGCAACTTTTTCTTGTGGCAGAATTATTGCAACTGCATGAGGCATTCTCAATGTGAGAGGGTGGAATAACACCATTGAGGCTGAAGCCTGTACTGCCATTGCTGCTGCAACTACTGCTTGTACACAGTGAGGCAAAGATTGCACCACTGGGTCTAACTGTAATGAATAGTAAGCTATGGGGCATTGCTTATCCCCATGTTGTTGCTTTAATACTGATGTCATGTACCATTGCTTACAATCTATGGTCTAAAAAACGTTTGTGATAACTTGGAAGTCTTAAAACTAATGAAGAAGCTATTAACTGCTTCAACCTGCAGAAAGCCATTTCTGCTTTTGTTTTCATTGTAAGATAATTTGGTACCCAGTTCCAACAAAAATTAGTTGTACCTAGGAAAGACATTATTTCTTTTTTAGTTGTTGGCTTGGGTGCTTGCAAAATTGCTGGTTTTTTTCCCTTTTCTCTTTTCCCACTATTTAGTATTTTACCTTTACTGAATATCACATATTCCAGGTATCTAACCTGTGTTTTTTTTTCCCAAAGTTTGTAACTTACTCTTGTTTACTTTGTGTCCTTGTATTACTAAAAATTTTAACAATGCTACTGTATTCACCCTGCACTGCTGCTGGGTGCTGCTAACAAGATGTCATTTACATAAAGTAGTACTTGGCTGCCCCCTGGTGGAGAAAACCCTGCCAGGTTGCTAGCCATCTCTTGTGCGAATATCGTTGGACTTTCACTATATCCCTGTGGTAGTCGGTACGTATACCTTTTGCCCTGAAATGTAAATGCAAACCAATGCTGGCTGTCAGGGTGGATAGGTATTGAAAAAATGCATTGCTAATATCTACCACGGTGAAATATTTCTGTTGCGGCTTTAAATCATTTAATAAGGTATGTGGGTCTGGCACCGTGGTGCTCTTGGTATTACTGCATTATTCACAGCTTATAAATCTTGTACCAACTGCCATTCCCCGTTTGCTTTTTTATAACAGGAAATAGGGGTGTAGCACAAGGTGAATCAGGAGATTCTACCAGTACTCCTTTTGAGTAATGCTGCTTATTATAGGCTTAATTTCTACTTTTGCATTCTTTCCCAAAATGTATTGTTTTTCTGTGGTCTAAAAGCTGACTTTGGGGTAATTGTAACTGGTCCTGCTGCTTGAATAAGCCCTACATTTGACTTGCCTGTTGACCACAGAGTTGTTGGAATTTTACACAAGGCCTTTTCTTTTCTTTTAATAAAATGCTAATCAGCTGTCCTTACTAGATTGCAAGTGTACAGCTGTATGTGTCTGTGTCAACCAATTCAGTTTTGTTTTCATATCCCTTGTCCTGACATTTTTAAATCAGTCTGTTTTCCCATTTTGTTACCTTTTTTTCTAAGTCTGCCCATTTAAAACTTTTGTTTTTGTCAAGCTGACATGTGGCAGTCTATTGGACTTATACAATCTCATGAACTCCTGAGGTAATGAACAGCTTACTACACTGTTTCCCTCAGTATCCCAGCATAAAGTTTGTAATATTAATTTGTCAGCAGGATTTTTACTTATATTTTTTATTAGGTCCTGGTGTGCTACAGTAGTATGGAGTACAATGTAACAAGTGCTGCTGATCAGTGTCAAGGGAGGGTACCTTACTGATGGCTACGTTTATCAGTTCTTTGGTTACTGCCCTGGACCAATCATAACTAGGTCCTGGCTGTACCAATAATAGGCTTCACCCTCTGATCACACCACAAGAGCATTCATTTGTCTTTGTGCTTCCATACCCTGCATGGTAGGAACTACTGCTATGCCAAATATCTGCACAAGGTCTTTTCCCAGTAAGTTTACTGGATATTTTTGCAGAAACTACAATTTTACTTTTCTGAGTCATACCTGAAACAGGGTCAGTTATTGCTATATTATGGGAAAGTGGTTCCTGTATAGCTGTCTATTTGCTGCTTTTACTAATATATAATCAGGTGATTTAGAATGTTTTGGTAACTTGGAGGGTGTATCAAAGTCCGTGACGCTCCTGAGTCACACAGGAATTTGACCTTTCTTCCCTCCACCAGAAGTGTTACTTCTGGTTTTGTATTGCTAGGTAGAGCTCCAGGCTCAACAATGCTAAATCTAAAATTTTATTTTCATTTTATTCTTTACATCTGTTTGTACTTCCTCTATTCCCTCTACTACATTCACATTTTCTTTTTGTTTATTAACCTTTCCTGATGATTTTGGTTATTATCACTATTATATAGTCAGTCCACATCTCCTTTATCTTCTGTTATTGCTTTCTTATTTTGTTTATAGTCCCTAGCTAGATGCCCTTTTTACCTGACTGTAATACAAATACTTCAGCTCCGTCTTCAGCAGTGAAGACTTGTGCCCTCTTTTTCTCTTTTTACTATTAAGGTGTCTTTCAGTACGTCTAGCATACTCAAGTAAGGCTTGCAGCCTGCTTGTTCAGTGATTTGTCATATGCCTTGTAATAAAACTACTAACAGAGGCAATGCAACCTTTTAAAAATGTATATATATTTTTTGTTTTTAATTGTTATTTTAAGCATTTTAATAATCTAGCATAATATCCATCTACTGTCTCATTTTCCTGTTGTAGGCATTAATTAATGCAAGTCCAGTCTACTCTAAGTTTTCATTTTTCAGAGATTCTGTCTGTTAGACCTTTTACTCTGTTGTCTAAAAATGTTTCAGAATTTTTAAGCTTCTGTTTTCTTTTGCCTGACGCCTGCATCAGATTAAAGCTTGTTTAAGGAGCTTAACTAGTGAAAGTTTATCTAGTTTACTATCAAATTTATACTTGTTAACCCATTTTGCGAAATATCTCACATTATCTGCTCTCTGTAATTGCATATATTTTGCATCTTCTGTTAGGCGGGTCACGTGACCCTTTAGTGCATCGTTTCCCATGTCTCTGAAAAAAAAGAGAGAGAGAGAGAGAGAGAGAGAGAGAGAGAGAGAGAAAAAAAACAACAGAACTGTTACGTAACCCTTTCTCTTGTACCACGTGGTATCTCTATTCCCCGTATTCACAGTAGTGTCTAGAATGACTGTTTACTTTGTTTTGCTTTATTTCCTGATCTATGACTCAAGATACAATAGTTCGACTACCTCTCTCCCTGCTATCACAAACCTTAGCAATAGCACAGTGTAACCTGGTCCCCGATCTAAAACAAAAACAAAGAGAGGAATTCTGCTTACCGAGCCTCCTGCTTATGTTTGATAGGCTTTTAGGACCCAGTTTTCCTTTTGACCACAGATCAGATAAGTGGACAGCCTCTTTAGGCACGACAATTCAGTCGGAGGTCTTTCCTTCTTCTAGACTTCAGTACCACCTATATATTCTGACCTGTAGCTTACCAAGGGAATTCCGCGATTAGGACCAAGATGTTAAATAAATTCGTTAGAGTCAGACTGTAAAAATCATTGAGTTATTCAAACACAATGTCAATTAATAACAAACAATAATGCAGGAAAGCTTGAGTATCTTAAAGCTCTAATGTACATTAGGAGGCAAAACCATACACAAAGTTTGTATAGAATTTTGACTGCTTTATTGACCAAAACACATTGGTTATATACATTTCATTATCAGTTTTGCCCACCTTACTGGTGTGGTCAGTGACAGGGTCTTTACATCATAGTAATTCATAAAAGTGCTGAATTTGTGTTTTCAAAAGTCCTTTTCCCATGAGAATGTTGCAGCCTTGCAAGCAGCTGGTCAGTCACGATGACCTCCTGAGGATGTAGCCAATTCAAGGTTCTCTGATTAGTTCCAATACAATAGATGTATGTCTTCCTTAAAGCCTCCTTTTGTCTTCCTTGCTCCCAGCTGCACTATCAGAGATAGTGCTCTCCTGGTGGAGGCAGGAAAGAGGACACACATGCGAACAGATTTATTATTTTCTAACTTTGCAAAATAATCTTTACTTGAAAGACATGAGCCAGACTGCATCTGCAAGCTGCCAAGGTCAAATTTCTGATTACACTGCAGCTTGTGCTTCAAGCAATAATATGCAGGTTTATTTCTACTGTTATTCTAGTAAGACAGAATTAAATGCATTACCTTTATTCTTTATTTTTAAGTACATTTATTCCTAACTAGAGCACACATTTCTCTATATATTTGATCACACAACTTATATATGTTTGAATGTTTAAATACACATCTTCCTAAGCAGCACACATTGTAAATATATTTTTCTAGGCAGCATGTATGTAAATATATTTTCTAAGCAGCATGTATAGATTTTTCTAACAACTCTATACACATTTCTGTCCATTACTTAAAAAAAATGAAACTCATGTTTGTGTGATGTCTTCTCCTCACCCTCACAATACTAACAAATCTCACATCCACCCACCCTACCACTTCACTACAAAACACAATGTACCATGCAACACATACCTATATTAAACCAAACAGACATATACACTTCACAATTACTGCCTCAATATTTAAAGATAGCTCAATGCTACACATATACAGAATCCAATTATCAACTAACCACACCACAAAACTATCATATATGTACTACAAAGAAATAACATATAGAATAAAACACACATTAACAAATGCAAAGACACTTTTCATCTCAAGAGACATACACCCAAACCCAGTTGCAAAGCAACATATCCCTCCCAACAAAAAACAGACCTACTAATCATTAACATCAACTCCAGGAGTATGACTAACAAACTTCCAGATATACATGCATTTATAACCCATTACTCCCCAGACATAGTAACCATAACTGAAACATGGTTAAAACCCAACATCCAGAACAAAGAAATTCTCCCACCAGGGTATAACATACTAAGGCAGGATAGAACAGGCAGGAAAGGAGGAGTCACCATACTATTTAAAAATGCACTCAACATAAAACCTTTGAAATCCTTATGCCTACATTTCAAAAAGCTGAAACCATTACCTTAACTCTATTTATAAATAACGTAAAAAAAATCAATATCATCTGCTTACATCCCCCCAGGCAATAACACCCCTACCATAGAGGAGATCTTACAATGGATCTCAAATAAACTACCCCAGGAAACCATTCTTTTAGGTGAACTAAACACAGACTGGTTAACTTGTAACTCCAACAACCCCACAAATCACATCAGTCTCTCTGGCTTTACCAACTCATCCAGGAACCCACTAGAGTAGACAAAAAATCCCCCCCCAAAAATCTTATATTGGACACTAGTGAACTGCTCCAAACAAAAATATCACACTGGATGTCTACTAGACTGCCTAAGTGAACACCTCCCCAAATTCCTACTACACAAACGCACCAACTTCAATAACCCTACAATTTTTAGACTTGTTAGAGATGACAGTAAACAGAATATACAAGAATTTAAAACACTGTAAATGGGGCCCACTACTAATATTAAGTTTAGACCAAGCCATGGACCAATTTAACAACACTTTCATTACAGTCCTAAATTCAATCGCACCAATAAGAAAAAATCAAAATGCAATCAAACAACGCACCATGGCTAAGTAGGGACACATGTGACCTACTAAAAACTAGAGATAAGTCATGGAAAACATGGAAAAGAGATTGCACAAACCTATCCAAACAAAACTACCCTAAACTAAGAAATTAAGCAAAAAAAAAAAAAAAAAACAAATTGGATAAACAAAACTACTTAACATCCAAAACAAACACACAAGACACCCAAAAATTCTGGCATTCTATTAACTCCCTACTTAATCCAGGTAAAACATCCACCCCTACTCCCACCACCAACAATGACACTAAAGACATTGCCGCCCAATTCAACCATCCTATCCTTATATTCTCAACTCACCAAAAAAAAAGCTCTCTTACACTCCTAACCAACCACTCAACAATATCCC
Source organism: Protopterus annectens (assembly GCF_019279795.1). Taxonomy (NCBI): domain Eukaryota; kingdom Metazoa; phylum Chordata; order Ceratodontiformes; family Protopteridae; genus Protopterus; species Protopterus annectens. The sequence goes on along the minus strand of NC_056745.1, from coordinate 256,732,410 downwards.
CTCCTTCGCTGTCTCACATGTCCCTACCACTACAATTAAAAAACTGCTACAAAAACGTAAACCTGCCATGACTGCCGCAGATAACTTACCAGCGAATGTCCTAAAAAGCAGCTGACTCCCTAGCTTACCCTGTTTCCATCCTTATTAACTGCTCCATTCAGGAATCCTACATCCCATAGCTATGGAAAGTATCATATATCATCCCTATTCATAAAGGCAGAAGCTCCTATGATATCACTAACTACCGACCCATAGCCATCCAATCCCCCTTATCTAAAATACTAGAAAGGTGTATCCACTCTCAAGTTATGAAATTCCTAAACTCTAACAATATCCTCTCTCCCACTCAGCACGGCTTCCGACAATACCACAGCACAACTACTGCTCTCCTGTCCTTCACAAATACAGTTAACCATCACAGAAATAATAACAGCTTTGTATCAATAATATTCTTAGACCTTTCTAAGGCATTTGATATGATGTCACACAACATTCTACTAGACTCCATGGCCTCCCTTATCCTTTGCCTCTTCCACTATAGCCTGGTTTAAAAGCTACCTATCAGAAAGACAACAATCTGTCCAATGGCTAAACAAACTATCTCCACTACTCCCAACCACTATAGGAGACCCACAAGGTTCAATATTAGGACCACTACTCTTCTTCATATTCATATTTACCAACAGCCTTCATACCTCCACCCAACATTCCACACTAATACAATATGCAGATGACTCAACTCTGATCTGATCTGCCTGATCAATTACTACCCTACAAAAACTCACTCAGGAATCCTTCATCTCAGTGGAAAACTGGATTACCCAGATCCAAGTCATCCTCAATCCCAACAAGACCAAATTACTTATATTTGCCCCCAAGAGAACTAAATCTACCCATCAGCCTTTCACTATCACATCCAAAAATGGTACTAACATCTCCTCCACTTATCACACAAAACTCCTAGGCATAGAAATTGACAATAAACTACTATCTGATGTCCACATATCACAAACAAACAAAAAGATTCACAAAAAAATGGGTACACTATACAGACATAGAAAATTCCTATCTGATCAGGCACATATTACACTAGCCCAAACACACCTACTGTCCACCCTTATGTATGCTGCTCTAGTCCTTACCCACACAAGAAAACAAGACCTTGAAAGGCTTGAATCATGCTACAATAAAATTGGCAGATTTGCTAGTAACTCCACCTACAAAACCCATCACTGTCAAGCATTATGTGAGCTCAGATGGTTAGAACTTCCTCAACTACTTAACTATCACCAATTAGTACTAGTCTACAATATTGTGAATTATCCTAACAAAACCTCATCCCTAAAATAGCTACCCCAGTACGTATCAAATCGCCTTCTCCGCTCTTCTGAAAAATTTCTCCTCTGCATTTCCTCAGCCAATAATTTTGCAAGTAAAGCTCTGTTCTCCCACAATATAGTCAGAAACTGGGACAACCTTCCCCTTACTCTAACCTCCACTCCTTCAACTACTCTGTTTAAAAAATTTCTCAAAGCACACCTAGTGAATTCTTGGCTATACCCATGCATCACATAAACCCCCTAACGTATATCACATCAATCTTCTAGCTACTGACATAAAATTCTGCTGGTATGCATAAACTCAGGAATCCTTACCACTAACTTGAAAATTTAATTTTTGTAATAATTTTGACGTTACATTTCCTACTTTTTGTATAAAAGTGCTTATGACTAATATTTCCTATATGTAACTTGTACTACATATTTGATTATTATTTGTAACTTGTATGGAGCTTTTCTCCCCAGGCCTCCACTGTATATGGACCTGTCTCCAGTCGGACTATCCTGGTAAACAAATGTAAAATTAATAAAATAAAAATAAAATTGTCATTAAAATATCTGATTCAGACTAAGAGGAGAGCTCAGTTTCTGATTCTTCCTGTAGCGGGTATCTCATTGTTCATAGGTGGGTACTAGGCTATCTGCCCAAAGGCATTTATAAGCCTAGCCAGAATGTGTTGGCTTTCGCCACCCCCTTAGATTAGTTCTGTGTGCATCTATCCAGCAGATCCGCTGAAGTGATCCCCGAGGCAAACTTTCTGTTTCCCCATTCACTCGTCAAGGTTTCTTTTTAAGAGTGTTAGCGAGGAGCTCTGCCTAATGTAGATTGGGATCTTGTTCCAAAGCATGGGAAGTCTCTGGGATAGGAATCTATCCCTCCAGCATGTCCTATTTATTGTTGTGGTGAGGTTTAAATCCCTAGAGCGTGTGGCTCAAGGGGATAAGGTTTTCTTTAGGTGGAGCATGTCCATCAATTCTGGGTTGGACATGGCCTTGTATATCAGGCAGAGATCACCTCTGAGTAGGCGGTATGCAACCTAGTACAACTGGAGTTTCTTCAGTCGAGCTGCATAGGGCATCTGTTTGAGGCCATTGATCCTCTTGGTGAGGTACTTCTGTGGTCTTTTCAGCTGTTTATAGGTGTCTTGTAAGGTACATCCCAAATGGGGCATTGTACTCTATGATGGGTCTGATGAGTGATGAATAGAGGGGCACAATGACCTCTTTTGATCTGGATGTGAACCCTTTTGTGATTAGGTGGGCCATGTAGAAGGATATTCTAACCACTTTGGCAGTGTGATTATCAAAGGTGAGATTACTATCTACTTGGGTCCCCAGATCCAGATTATTGCTAGAATAATCCAGTTTTTTTCAGTGGGAGAAGACTGAGGTTTCTCAGACCCTCAAACTGAAGGATTTTCCAGAACCTACACACATTTCTCCTGTGTTGTCTGCTGTACAGGGTGTCTGTCTTACTGCATACAGTTTTCCTGATAGTCAGCCAGCTGTCCCTAAAAAGGCAGATAGGATATATGAAGATCCTCACTCTTTTAAAATTTTATATTCCATTCCCAAACCTGACACAGCAGCTGCATCCTTAGATGATTCCAAGCTGCTAAGCATTTAGTTAATTCTAATCCTACTCTTATTAATATGAATGGAAACATTAATGATAGGTATGGGGGAAAACGTTTATACTTTTGCAGCTTTGATATTTCAAAACCTCAAAGTGTCAAGCTGATATGTTAAAGTTTCTACTGACATATTGTAAAAGTATGAGCAATGTTTTCCTACCATTTCTTTTTGTGAAGAAAAAAGTGCTTTAAATAACTCAGTTTCTTCTATTGCACAGGTCACTATTCATTGGTTGCAGTGTGTGTATAACTATTGATACTTCTTCCAGGGCTATGACAACAGGTAATGTTTTAAGGAGGTTTGCTTAGCTGCATTGTCAGAACCTCCCAGATTTAAAAAAAGAGATTTCCATTTCTCCCTTGGATAGAGATTTAGTATTTGGTCCCTCTGCTGCAGAAGTAATAGAAAAGTATGATGAAAGGGGCAAGCTGTTCCAGTGAATTTTTCAGCTTCCTTTTTTACATTGTCCAAGGGATTTTCTTTCTCCTCATCCAGTTTTGGCAAAACAGAATAAACATTATGAAGGGAATTGAGGCAAACAGATGTTTAAGAACTGGCAAGGTGGTTCCAAAAGAAGTCTCAAGCCTCCCGAAACCAAGGACCTTCCACCAAGTCTGAATGATTATTTAAGAGACCTTGTAACTACCTCCCACACTGACCCCTTTTCTCTTCCAGAAAGTCTGAATCTCCATGTTTCTCTTTGGCGGCATATAATTTCAGACAAATGGGTTCTAAAAATCATTCAACAGGGTTACAGACAGCAATAAGAGAAATTTTCTCATTTCCAGGGGGCATCCCTCATCCTCCTGATCAGACTGTTTTGTGTACACCTGTTCTTCATCACCTGCCTCCCAAGGAACGATGGAACCAGTTCCTCCTTCCCATGTGGTGCAGGGTTTTATTTCAAGGATGTTCCAAGTGTCAAAGAAAAAAGATGCTTGGAGACCAGTTTGGGATCTTTCTTTTCTAAACCTGTGTTGTGATAATGCCCAAATTCAAAATGATGTCACTTCCCAACCTGTTACCTCTTCCAAGTTTCCTGGTAACATAACCCTAGACTTAAAAGAAGCTTATTACATCCCTATTAATTCCAGCATTTCTTAAAGTTTTTGTGTATCTGGATCACATTATCAGTTTCTGCCTTACCCTTTAGATTGTCGAATGCATCAAGAGTGTTCACCATACCTTCCAACTGTACTGAATTATTCATTTTTTACCGAGTTTTGGGGTCCAAATAATGGGGTGCCATGATTCTTGAATGGCACCCCTTAATTTCCGAATTTCCCGGCACTTTTATTTTTAAATTCACTTCATGGCTTTTTGAGCTGATGTCATCACATGCACAATGATGTCAGTTCCGTGAAATGGCCTGCCAGCCTGTCGGAATTCAGCTGAAGCTCATTTCTGGCTGGTCAGACTGATATCCTTAGCGGGAATAACCACAGAAGAATGAGCTGCTGCTTGCCTACAGAAGAGCCGATTAGAGTGAATAGCTATGCAGAGTGCTGCTGCCGAATGGATGAAGCAGAGCTGGATGTATCTACGCTGCAGCTGCCTATGGAACGAAGCAGAGCTGCTGCCATGAGCCATTGCAGCCTGGAAAGGTAGGAAGAGCTGCAGCAGAAGGGTTGCATGTGTGTGTCTCCTAAACGTTTCATGAACTTTGCACAAATAATGGGGCATTAACTATATTTCTTCTACTCTACTCTATCTCCCTTTTTGCATCACAGCCAGCATCTGCTTTGACCTCAGAGTATGCTAACTACGTAGCTGTGATTTAACAGAACTGTGTGATCTGTTTGATAAGGGAAATTCGTGAGTTGGTAGATTTTACAGAAGCTAATTAATGCAAGTTGCTCCAAGTAACTGTAGGAGAGAGGCACTGTAAGTAAAGGAAAGCTTATGTTTGGCCTAAACATTAAGGTTTGTTACAATTCCTGAACATGCCCTTCACTTTTACCATGTGTGGTATCAAATGTGTAGAAATGGAAGTTGCGCATAAGCAAGGTTGTTTAAAGGGCAAACAGTTTGTGTTCATAGGAGAGACTCCTCATCACTGAAACATTAATTTAACTAGCTTTCTTCACCATGACATGGTGAACCAACTGCACTTTCATGCACTTTCCTCTAGAAAGTTATTTTAAAAGTCATACTAAAAAATTGTAATTTCTCTACTTCAACATCAGTTGACCTTTATGACCAGTTACATTAAGCTCGGGTTAACACAGAGATGTGTCTGTGCACTTAATGAATGTACTTTCATGCATGCATCAGATGTACCCAGTTAAACTTTGTAGACTTATGTCCATGTTAATGCTAAACTGTCACCAGTGATTTTGTAAATTTATTTGGGACTTTCTTTACTAGAAACCTTTAAACTTTATTAACATGGCCTAAATACAATAGCAGAGACAAGGAACCGAATGCATCATAGCATGTAACTGTCCTTATAATGAGATGCATGTAAGGTGTTTCAGAACATTTTAACATTAGTGGTTTGAGATATTAAGCACAGGTAAAGGCATGCTACATTTGCAGTCTTGTTCATGCAATAGCATGCTGCCCATTGTGAGAGGAAATGGCACTTTCTGTTGCATATCATTTCAGTAGATTTTTTTTCTAAGTATGTCAGGCTGGTGTTCCAGGCTGTGCATCTATGATTTTGTACAGTAGGAACCAGAGGCTGATAAAATAGGATGTGTAGTATTGTTGCAGATTATGCCCTATTTGTGACCTTTCTTATAATTTTTATTGGGTATTCACGGAAATGGGAGTTGAAGATATCTCTACAGGACACTTTTAATCTCTCTTTTGTAGTAACACACTGAGATTTAATTCACTTCTCAGCAGGGTTTGTTCATATTTTTTATGATGGAATTTCACCCTGCAGAGTGGATTTGGACTTTGACATAGTAGACTGAGAACTGAGAAGGAGAAAGGGGCAGATATAATTGTTTCCTAGGTTTTGAGGGCTGAAGTGGGACAGAATGTAAGATGTTTGAGGATGCATTGTGAAACGTCTGCTAGTGTAGCAACATGAGACTGGTCATTTCCATACACTTATAACTATGTGTAAAGGTATTTCAAAAGAATAGTAAAGATGCAAGCTGGGATCAGACCTGCTAATTATGAGTGCAAGAAGACTGTAGATCTAGCTAGAGCTAGATGTTTAAGGGACAACCAAAGTGTAGTAGTAAATATTCCCTTCCATGCACAAGCTGTTTAGTGTAATAGTTAGTACTGGCTCTGTGCACAAGCCGCATAACTATTAAATTTATATCCATATTATTTGTACACTTTATTTATAGAGTGACTCTGAGTATTTTCACATTTTTACCTTTCATTTCTAGTGCAGGTGGTGGTAATTTTTTAAAGCCTGTACTAATGAATGAGTTCGAGAAGATATGCAAGATGTCAATGGCTTACACTACTGTTATTCTGTTTATATATATTTATAAAAGTGTGTGTGTGTGTGTGTGTGTGTGTGTGTGTGTGTGTGTGTGTGTGTGTGTGTGTGTGTCTAAGTATACTTTTATGATGGAAATGTTCTGAATTGGGCAGTTTTGTCATTATTAGCTCATGCATTTTGTTTCATTGCCTACTGGACAAATGTTCAAACAATAAATTTAAAATGCTCTCTAACAAGTGTGCTGTATTATACAAGGAATATAAGTTTATAAAGTCAGGAATTTGTATCAAAGAACATGTGTATGTTTCTTGTTTTGTGTGCAAGGGGCCTGGGATTTGAAAGCAGCCCAAAGTTAAGCTTTATCCACCACTGGCCAGATCCATTTTCTTTGGATGTGCTGTGGGTTTCAATTAATGTGAGGTTCAATGGCTGTTTTCATTGTGAGACAGTATTGCTTTGTTTAGAAGATGTCCATTAGTGTTTGTGCATTGTGCTATAAAATGTAAAAATAAAATCCAAATAATCATTGTAGAAGTAAAGCTGTATGCACATTAGTGTTTATGGTAAATGGGGTGAAATTGCCAGGTAATGGGACATTGGAATTGCTGCAGGGAGACTCTGGTGCCATAGTTTGGTTGTCTGTTCTTCAGTTTGCATTTGAAAGTCGGTATCCCACAATTCCATTGGAGTGGGTGGGGTTACATAACTATGTATACACATTTTGTTAATCAGCGTACAGAGTTTTACCTATTTTTCATGGGCCTTGTACAGATTTTTGATTCCAGGTTAATGCGTATGGTGTTCACAAAGTGTCTAGATCAATTAGAGCTTATTGCAGGCTACTGGGTATCCATCTTTTTCCATATATGGACATCTTGCTTATCTTCAGAGTCTGTTTCAAAATATTAGGAGTATCTCTCTCTTTTGAGTGAGAGATCTCTTGTACAAACTGGGATTCCAAGAGAACATTCAAAAGTCTTTCTTCACTCCCTCACTGTGTTATTGTGTTCCTGGGATGCCAACTAGACACTTCAGTTCAAAGAGCTTTTCTACCACTGGAAAAAAAAAGACATCTTTTATCTAGATGTATTTCTATGTTTTTTCACTCAGGGTTCAGTCACTATGAGGATATACCTCAGAATTTTGAGTCTTATGGCATCTATGATTCTTATGACACCAGTGGCAAGACTCCATATGAGAAAGATACATCTGGAATCTCTTTGGTCCCAGCATCAGCAGCCTTTATCTTTTCAGATCTTAGTACTGGGGTTTGTCAGAAGATATTTTTTTTGGTAGAAACAACAGGTATTCTTAAATGCAGGTCTCCCCTTCTTCCTTCCAGCTCAAAAGTAGTAATTTACCACAGATGTTACAGACTTTGCATAGGGAGCGGTTTCAGGAGGGATAACAGTGCATTGGGGTGTGGGACACAAAGGACAGATGCAAGCACAGAAATATCATGGAGATGCTTCCCTGATAAGGCACTGAACTTTCCTAACCATCTCTGGTCCCCATGACCTCTTCACATGGTTAAAGACAATACCACAGTTATGTGGTACATCAACAAGCAATGGGGAACTAGGTCACTCCCCCTTTGCAGACTACCTGTGTTAGCTTGGGATTTAGCTTCACAGCACAGTCTAACTCTACAGACATCCTGTATTCCATCAGAGTAAAACTGTGTGGCAGACAAATCGAGCAGGACCAGAGCAGACCTCAAGAATGGAAACAAGATCTGGGGGGGGGTCTTCCAAGATTTGATCCATCTGTGGGGAATTCCTCATTTAGACTTCTTTGCCTCCTGTCTGAACAATCGACTGACAAAATTCTGTTCTATAACTACATGCAAGAAGGCATGGAAGGCAGATGCCTTTTCATTTCTTTTATTTGGACAGGAATGTTCCTGTATGCATTTCCTCCTTTTCCACTAATATTCAGGTTACTTCTGAAGATTCAGAAAAAATTCTCCAAGATCTTTGTGGTGACTCGCTTCTGACCCAGGCAGTAGTGGTTCTCCCTTATTTTGGAAATGGCCAGGGGCAATTACCACAGGATTCCTCACAGAATGGATCTACTCACACAAGAACAGGAGTGTTTGATACACCCCAACATCAGTCATCTTCAGTTGACTGCCTGGATGATAGGGTCTTACTGGCACCTGTTTTCTGAGGATGTGCAGCAGGTACTAATGAAGGTGAGAAAAACTGCTACTAGAAAATCATACATTAACACATGGAAAAAAGTTTTCTAGTTGGTGCTAACAACATAATTAGCACCCATTTAGGGCTACATGCTGTCTGGTTTTACAGTATTTGAGTGGGTTATTGTCCTGTGGCATGTCTTATTCCCATATCAAAGTTCATTTATCAGCCACTTCAGCATCTCTGCTCATAGCTCCTCCTATTTCATGGTTGTCTTATGTCTAAATGTTCTTGAAAGGTGTTTTGCATAAGTGGCCTTCAAGTAAAATGGTGGCCCCTCGTGGGATCTTAATTTTGTTTTAGAGAACCTAACACTTGCTCCATTTGAAGCAGCTAATCTGGTTGATTTGAGGTTTTTAACATGAAAAACATTTTTACTGATTTCTGTAACCTATGCAAGAGGGATATCTGAGTTGCAAGCTCTTATGGTGAGTCAAATCTACCTAATTCCCTATAGGGACAGGGTTTCTTTGAGAACTAATTAGTTTTTTTATGCAAAAAGTGGTATCTGAGTTTATGGTAAACCAAACAATCCATCTCCCCATTTTCTTTCTTGAACTTATAAATGGTGCTGCATACCTTGCATGTCCACAGACAACTCGGGTACTATCTTGACAGAACTAAATCTTTTTGATCATCTAATCAATTGTCCATTTCTTATGAAGAAAATAAGGGACAACCTGTGTCAAAACAGATGATTTCTTAATAGTTTTCTAAGTCTATTACTCACTACGACAAATCTATTCCAGGCAGCATCAAGGTCCACCTTACCAGGGCCTTGGCTTCGTCTATGGCTTTTTGGAAAGGGATAGATTCTAGAAGTATTCTAGAAGCTGCTACTTCACCCTCTGTACATACTTTTGCAAAACACTAAAGCTTGATTCCTTCTGTGGATCTAGATCAAGTTTTACTAGGACAATTCTCCAGTGGCTTTTGGACCCTTCTCCTTCCTCCTTCCAGATATAGTCAGCTATGGTAATCTACCCATACACCCAAGGCTACTGCAGCAGTGATCTATATGAAGAACACAGTACAGTTGTGTAAGTTTATCTTACCAGAACAGTAGACATTCAAATGACAACTGCTGCAGTAGCTGCTCCTTCCATCCCTCTTCATTTTTGGTGTGTTATGCCAGGGTGTGGACATATATTTTTTGTTATTTCTAGCATTGTCTTTTCAGGGCTCAGCCTTCCTGTCTCTTTCTGACAGGAAAGCTTGAAAGTGCTTCATGCCCAATCTTGTCTTTAGTCAGCTCATCTGCAGCTGCTTGACAGTTTGGGCATGTTGAAGGTGCCCTGAAGCACTGGAAGCTGTGGGGCTGTTACGTCCTTGGCATGATATAACCTGTATAGCTAAGGCTACAGCAGTAGTCATCATCTGAACATCTACTGTTATGGCAAGTTCAACTTACACAGCTGTACTTTCTTCTTTTTCTTCTTGTGGTATTATTAAGACTCACTTTAATGTCATTCTGAGTCATTAGGTATCGAGTCACCCATGTTTACATTAAGGACTGTGTAGTGTAGGTATTGATAGTATCTGCTAATTCTTCCTCTGATATTGTGCAACATACACCTTCTTTCCATGCTTTTATAAATGAAAATATAGTAAGCAGAGTAGTAGAGTGTCAAAGTCATTTACAGTGAATAATGACATATTTAACATTTTGCCATCTAGAATTTTATGGCTGATCTACTTTTAGGTAATTAGAGCAGAATGTGTGTGAATGAGAGGGAGGATAGAGGAATGCTGAGGATGCAGGAAGTAGAGGTGGTGAAGGTGGATGAGTTTAAGTACTTGAGAGCAACAGTTCAGAGTAATGATGAGTGTGGAAGAGAGGTAAAGAAGAGAGTACAGGCAGGATGGAGTGGGTGGAGAAGAGTGTCAGGAGTGATTTGTGACAGATGAGTACCAGTAAGAGTGAAAGGGAAGGTCTACAAGAGGGTAGCAAGACCAGCTATGTTATATGGGTTGGAGACAGAGGTATTGACAAAAAGGCAGGAGTCAGAGCTTGACGTGGCAGAGGTGAAGATGTTAAGATTTGCACTGGGTGTGACGAGGATGGACAGGATTAGGAATAAGTATATTAGAGGGTCAGCCCAGGTTGGAAGGTTTGGAGACAAAGCCAGAGAGGCACGATTACGTTGGTTTGGACATGTGCTGAGGAGGGATGCTGAGTATATTGGGAAAAGGATGCTAAGGATAAAGCTACCAGGTAACAGGAAAAGAAGAAGGCCTATGATAAGGTTTATGGATGTGGTGAAAGAGGACATGCAGGTGGCTGGTGTGACAGAGTGAGATGCAGAGGACAGGAAGAAATGGAAACAGTTGATCTGCTGTGGTGACCCCTAATTGGAACAGCCAAAAGAAGAAGAAGAACAGCAGAGTAAGCTAGCTTAATGAAGTTGCTTTGTTTTTAGATAAGCCTCACAATTAGAACATGTTGATAGAAGCTTATGCTTAATCAAATGCAAATGTATTAAAATTGTCCATCTTTGAAATTTTAACGATGCAGCTTCACTAAGTACACAGTTTAAATAAAATCTGAAGTGCAAGAGTAGCAAAAAGAAACCAAATATAAAATGCCCACACAAATGTGCACAGAGATGGTGTTATTTACGCAAAATACTCACACAAGTGTGCGCAGAGATGGTGTTTAAAGCAAAACACCCACACAAGACTGCACAGAGATGATGTTATTTAAAAATAGACCTTAGAAGAGACCTTAAACTGGATAATTGTTAAAAAAAACTAAGAGCTAGTTCACTAACCACCAGGAAATTCTTAAAAGCAGCAAAGATTAAAGAAAAATGAAAAGGTATCCTTAAAAAGAGCATTAGGGATGATGCAAAACAATATAAAACGCCACTACTCTGCCTTTTCATCACCAGCATCCTTCTCATTTTATGATGCTTAACATACTAGAGACAGTCTCTGACTGGCCGAAAAGTCATACAACAATTTAGTCCACTAAACCTCTAGGCAATTCTTGAAAAATGACAAAGGTAAAAGAAAAACAAAAAGATGTCACCTTAGAATCCTGAAGAGGGCATGAGAGAGGACACAAAATAATATGAAACACCTCTGTTTTGCCTTTGCTGAAGGAAATCCATATTAGTTCATGTCCTTTTATTCTCCCATTTCTTTCAGTTTATACAGTCTATATTTAAAAAATTATCCATGATGTAGGCCTGTGTCCCTAATAATTTTGGTTATATCCCTTAGTCCAGAGAAAAGAGGTTGAGAGTTATTCTCTTCTCTTTACACATGGTAAAACTAAAATTCAAGTTTAAAATAATAAAATTCAAAACAACCACTGACTGCTTTACCCAAGATTCCCCGTCTAGCAACCTCGGTGTATGAGGAGGAATAAACAGGTTTACATTTAAATTGCTGAGGGAAGTTTTGGCAACCACGGGTTGTTGAATGACATTTGGCCGACTCATGTTGCTGATCTTTCCCTTACGCGAGTTCTGTTTAAGCAAATGCTCGGTACATTCTCAAAGAAGAGGTTGGTCATTGAACTAGAGATCGCGGTATAGTGGGGATCGGGAAATGTACCCTTTTCCCCACTGTAGTGCGATCTCAGAGTTGGAATATATATTTTGCAGAGGGTGTGGGGAGCGCAGCCCCACATGGGGGGTGTAGCAGGGCTTGCCCCCCTGCAAAATCCTCATGTTACATCTGGTGCAGTGTAGGACTGCATTCCAGTAATGTCTAGTAAGGTCAAATTTACATATTAATATGCGGATTCAACAGTTTGCATATCAGTACACTCCATTTTCAGTTTTCCAAGTCGATATTACCGCACTTCAGCCAACTGCATTTCATACCTATGATAGTAAGCTGAAAAAAACACTGCTAGTACCTATTACCAGATAAACAATTACATCATTGCAGTAAGAAATATGAATCACTTACCCACACTTACCTTTCAAAAGCCAAAAACACAGCGTCAATGGGACCAGATGGTGTCCCAGGCTGCATCGTGCACGAACTACAGAATGAACTAACCCCCCCACCTAAACACGCTGTTCAACCTCAGCCTCTCCACATGCTACATGCCCATAGAATGGTGTACAGCAACAGTTATTCCTCTCCATAAAGGAGGGGCCACAACTGACCCTGGTAACTATCACCAAATAAGCCTGACTAGCCTGATCTGCAAGGCTATGGAGCGCATCATCATGGAACTCATTAACAAAGACATTGGGAATCTCCAAACACTTGACCCTACCCAGTTCAGCTTTGTTAAGGGCAGATCATGCATACTAAACCTGGTTGACTTCTTCGAGACAGTCACCAAGGCCATAGACAAGGGAAAGGTGGTTCACACAGCCTACCTTGACCTCGCCAAGGCTTTCAACACCATTCCCCAATCGAGTATTACAGAAAAACTCACCAGCCTGAACATAAACCCCTACATCACAAGATGGGTTGCCAACTGGCTTACAGACAGAACTCACACAGTAAGAATAGCGGGCTCCAGGTCCGACTCTAAAGCAGTCACAAGTGGTGTCCTGCAAGGCTCGGTCCTGGGACCCCAACTGTTTGGCATATAATTCTCAGAAGTACAGGCAAACACAGGAGGACTATGGCTAATCAAGTTTGCCGATGACTGCAAACTGGGAGCCATAATTGACTCTCCGGCTGACATGGACATCCTCCAAAAGGGCCTTACTAAGACGGACACCTGGTGTCAAAGTCATGGCCTCAAGCTAAATGCCAAAAAATGCATAGTCATCCCATTTGGGAAAAACAAAACACCTATGAATTACCACATAGGTGGCAGCCCCCTTAATACAGAAGAGGTAATAAGAGTTCTGGGGACCCAGGTAGATAGTAATCTCTCCTTTGACAATCATATTTCCAAAGAAGTAGTTAGGAAATCCTTCTATGTGGCCCATCTAATTACTAAAGGGTTCGCATCTAGAAATAGAGGTTGTAGTGCCCCTCTGCTCATCACTCATTAGACACATCATAGAGTACAATGCCCCATTTGGGATGTACCTCACAAGACACTTCTAACAGCTGGAAAGACCACAAAAGTACCTCACTAAGAGGATTATTGGTCTAAACATATGTCCTATGCAGCCCGACTGAAAAAACTCCGGCTGTACTCAGGACATATTGCTTACTCAGAGGTGATCTCTGCCTGACTTACAAAGCCATGTCCAACTCAGACTTGATGGACATGCTCCACCTAAAGAAAACGCGCCTAGTGAGCTAAACCTCACCACAACAATAAATAGAACATGCTGGAGGGACAGATTCCTGTCACAGAGACTCCCCATGCTTTGGAACAAAATTACAAATTAGATCAGGCAGAGCCCCTCACTAGCACTCTTCAAGAGAAACCTTGACGAATGGATGGGTAACAAAAAAATACACCCCTGGGATCACTTCATTGGCTCTGTTTGACAGAGGATCAGTTAATTAATCAATGGGGTGGCGAAAGCTGACACACTCTGGCTAGGCTTATAAATGCCCTCGGGCAGATAGCCTAGTACCTATCTATGAACCTATGAACAAAGTGAAACTAAAAAGTTAAATAACATTGCTAGCACCAACTACCTCAGTGCAAGCAAGTATAAAACTGAGGCACTCCAACACAAAGTTAAAAAAAAGGCATAACGCCAAATAATACTATTAGCACCCTACTACCAAATCAATAGACAGAAGCAGAAAAGTAAAGATTTCTACCACAATGTAAAGCAAAAGTAAAACAAAAGGCAGAAATTCAATTAACTGTGCCAACAGTACATAGCCCCAGTAAAAAGGTATAGAAGACACAAAAACAACTAAGATGTGGCTCTGTGTAGAAGATTCATATAAAACTGATACCGCGTTTTATGAAAATAATCCATTTGTCAAAGTAATAAAAGAGATCAGGGGCAGGGGTGTAGCAGGCAAATTCCATTTTGTACTCACACGCTCTTAGTGCTACCTCCATTGGATGCCTAAGACATAAAAATGGACACGTCTCTCAAACAAGTTGCCCCCAAACGCTTAATAAATGTTAAGCAACATTTTCATATGTTCCTCTTAAAATTATATTGTTTTTATTTTAGCAATATTGCACCTGTTGTTAAAGGCATTTATTTAGACAGTTATAAACAAAAATATGACCTGAAAATAGCCATGTTGATATGATACTCAGAAAAAAATGCACTCGGTAGAGTACAAAGAGTGTGCCTAGCTACACCCTTGGTCAGGGGTGGAAACTGGCAGAGAAGAGATAATAGTTTTGAATATACTGCGAAATGTATGTGAACCAAGCAGGAAACTCTTTCTTAAAGGCGAATTGAACAGTAAAAGAAAAGCCTAGCCTACAGAGCCTGCAAATCACCCTTTTGTATTTGGCCTTTTCCATCTTCACAAGTCTGGAAATGCCAGAAGTACCCAATCTGGGTACCTAAACCTACATTACAGTATAAACAGGACCTGTTGGCAGGATTGATATCTCTCTCAAATTGCATTCTACCTTTGATATAAGCTCTGACTTAACATCAATCAAAGCAGCTGTCTTACTTTATCTTTATATATAATATTGATAAATAAATGAGTTAAAGTAAATGTACCTGGAGTCTAGCCCCACACTCCCTTATGGTCTTCTAGATTAATTTATAGTCTAGAAAAGGACAAGCAGGATAAAGTCTAGTAAATAGCATGTAAAAACTAAAAAAAAAAACAAAAAAAAACTCTAAGACAAGCTTAGAAAGTTTTATATTGTACAAACTCATTTTTACTTCTGCTTCTTCAAAGTATTATTTCTATAAACCTGCCTTGTATACTTTTAAAAGCCTCTATTTGAATGATAATTATATTAACAAATAACATAAACAAATGCTACAACTTAAATAAGCAGCATCAAATAACACCCATATAATCCTGATCTTTTATACTTCATGTCTCAACCTTCTTTCCTTTAAAATTGGCTTCAGTGAAATAAAATCATTTAACCCTGGAGTTATTAATAGTTGTGACCTGACTATCCAGTTATATTACACTTTGATATAATTCATCAAATCACCATCTCTCATATCTGTGAGTATGGCTTACGATGCTTGAAATTTATAATAATGCTTACTTGTCATAGATGTGACATGATTTGCAAGCATAGTACATTTGTTACCTTACCTGTATTGTTAAGCTGTTCTGCAATATGTTCTTTACAGTACAGTCCTGCCCTTCCCCAAAGGATTTTTTTAGCTGTCATTGTGTGTAAAGGTAGTAGGTGCTGGCATTCTGCTTTACTTTACTTTACTTTTCATTTCGTTTTTTTTAATTAAAATAAGCCAGCAGGAAGCTTGCAGGATTAGTATGTATACAGTGTGGTTACTAGCTAAAAGTAAAGTTCAGTCCTGCTCATTCCAAAAGGCTTTACAACAGCTTGCTTAGTGAGAGACTTCTTTTCTGGTTTCAGTTTACTGGTACTGAGGTAAAACGTGTGAAGGTAGTAAGAGCAGGTGTTTTGCTTTATTTTACTTTTATGTTTTTTTTTTGTTTTGTTTTTACCATTGAGTCCTATTCAGGATTGGGGTGACATTTGTGATTGTGTGCTGTGTGGTGGTCACAATCATTCTATGTTAGATTAGACCCAGTTAGTTTATTTTAGTTTTTCTTTTTATTTCCTTTCCTTTACTTTTAGCATATTTTATGGGGAAGCTGTTTCTTAATGCCGAAAATGGCTGAATTCTGTCTCGGGATCATATTAATAGGGGGTTCCTAACTCAGTGTTCTTTCTTGCACAAATGTATGGGAGGGATTTCTCATACTGTTAGGTTATTGACAAAACCTCTTCTGGATACACAAATCTTATGCTGATTAATTATAAGGGACATATTCTAAATAATGGTGATAATGCTGCTGGTGCTAATCTTTATCCAAATGCATCTGTCCTAAAATGTAAGGGAGTTCAAACCCACTTGCTCCCATGGATATTTGAATTAATGCAGAATTACTAATATGATATGACAAGACGGTATTTATGTGGGTGATTCCTTGAGGGATTGTGTGAACCTCAAAAGAGTGACTAAGGATATTAGATTCTAGTTGTCTACTGATGTACTATGTTCTTCATCTGTAAATATGTTGTAAGTAATTGCTATGTAAATTGTTAATCGCTATGTAATCCAATGTAACTACTGTCTGTTTGTTTTAACTGTGGAGCTTTTCTCCCCGGGCCTCCACTAAAAATGGACCTACGTCCAGTCGGACACTCCCAGTCAACAAATATAAATAAATAAATAAATAGTGTACAAGTTAATAAGGGAGACTTAGATACTCGCTTTATAAACTATAGTAGCTGTAATGTTGCTAAGGCATTAAATGACGATCACCCTGGTATTCATGTCAGCAACGGGCTGAATGAGGCCTTTACCATGAAGCTTTTGCACACACACACATCTGGCAGAGTTTATGACAAGTTTTGCATCAATAACGCAGATGCCTTGACTAATAAGGATCCAGTCCTTATTACTGGTAAAGGACAGGAGGCTGTTTGTACAAGCCATAGCTCATCAAATCCATACTCAAAGGGTCCTGTCTGTTCCAACGAAATGCTGTGGAGGGACACTGAAACTCTGGAGGAGGAAGTTGACATGGTCACCTCTGTAATAGACTTGTTGGTAATGAGATCACCAGCTTGGTTAAATTTATTTTAGGGCAAGGGGCAAAATGTGAAGATAGCCAAACCCACTAACCAACTGAAATGTTTTATGGCTAAAGCTTGAAGTGTATATAATAAAATCTGTGACATTCAAATAAGAGTATTTTAAGGACAGCCATAATATTTTGATCACTGAAACATTATTTAGTAAAAAAAATTTACCCCTTTCCATTCTAAGTTGTAAGGGTGAGTGTCTGCATAGATTGGAGTGAAGAGGTATGGATGCCTGTGTGTATCCCAAAACTACTTTTCCAACATATTGCTGGATAGAAAGATAACTGATTGTGGTAAGAATTATATACAACAATGCGAAATGGGGTTTTGATCTCTTATCGATTCCATGATCAATTGTTGTGATCAGGTATTGAGTTTGGAAAAGTTATTCACAGTTGCTTCTTAAATAGTTATGATTTAACTGCTGGTGATATAAATGCCCCCAGTGTAAAGTGGAACTTGCCCACTTGTAACTCATTCATCATTAACAGCTTTATTGATAACAGCATCTTACGCAGGGACCAACACATTGCTAATGTGCTCATAAGGAAAGAAAGCACACTAGATGTGATTTGTCTCTGTGACATATTGCAAGTGGTCAGCTGTGGTATGTGTGATCATCTATGCATTTCTTGTGTTCTAGCTTAACATGATGATAATATTCATTCTGATATTACTGTCCAAAGGAGATTTTATATTGAAGATTTTTAATGCCACTTGTTTGTCTTTCGTCTTTTCCCGGTTAGGGGTCGCCACAGTGGAACTCTGGTCCGCTAATGATTTGCGGTTGGGTTTTTTTTTATGATGTCGAGTTGCCAGCCCGATGCCCAACCTTCAACGAAGGCATGCCCATTCAACACATGTCTTTCGAATGCCCACTCGACTGTGGGGAGGACATGCAGACTCCAAACTTTTTAATGCCACTAATTAGAAAATTAAGTTAAGGCAATAGAAGGCTACTATTATGGGCAAATCTAATTGACAGCTATGTTCCATTAGGTAATTATACTTAAAATAGGAATAAGTCCTCATTATGGTGGTTAACTGAACTTTTGAGGGCAAGGTACTCTATGAAAAACCTGTGGGTGAAAATTAAACTAGCACCATGCCTGAAAAACAACAGGGACTTTCATAAAATCTTCAGAAGACTGGTTAGGTCTAGGTGATCTCATGAACATGATACATAGTACAAGGATTTATTTTAACATTTTTAGATGTTATGAAAAATATACTGTTTGCAACATTTGTTTAAAAGACAATGGCTACCTTGTTACTTATCCAGAGGCACTTGCAAATTTTTTTGCTAGGGTAAAATGCTCAGGGTCAGCTGCATCTTGGATCTTTGGTGAGCCAGTAAGAGCTTGTTCTGTCACTGTGATTGATAACATCAGGAAAGCAATGAAATAGATCAAATCAAACTCAGCTGCTGTCCCAATGGCAGTCCCATCGGCTGGACTTTCTGCTATTAACATGTGTTAAGGCTTTGCAGTTTTCTTGCGCTAAGAGGTCCCAAGCTACATATGGAGGGCAGAGAAAATACAAGTAAAATCAAGTATGTTATACAAAACTAAAGAAATGTACCTCATTTTCTGTGTATTTTTGTCCTCTCTCGTACATCTAAACTGTCTGAATTTCAGTTTCTTTTATTTTTTTTTAAATAATAATAATAATAATTAATAATAAGAAGAAGAAGATATCTTCATTTCTCTGTTTCTTGCTTTCTAAAGCACTGCTGTACTGTGTAGCCATGGGAATGTAATTCTCATACGCATGTGCAATACATCAGTAAAGTGGAAGAATACAAAAATAACATGGAATAACACAGCATCATTATACAAAGAAGGTATTTAAGAAAGTAAATAATTTATTTCTTAAATAATGTCATTGTATAATAGCAATAACAGACTCCTAGGTGTGATATATTGAAGATTTACCCACAGTTGCCTTTCTTTAATCACTCAGGCTTTGCCCTTGTGATTAAACCAGACCAACCGTGGGTAAATCTTCAATTTACCAGACCTAGTTGTCGGTTATTGCTATAAAATAATGTGTCTCATGAACATATCTACATACAGTACAATCCTTAAAGAAAAGGTGCCTTTATGATTAAATGTAATAACACCTGCTTGCCTATTATAATTGCCTTTTCAGTCTGTTTTTATTTCTCTATGTGAAACGTGGTGTCTAACCAATTATTTTGCAAGTGTCTCTCTTAGCTGCCAAAGCACTCAGTTTCTCCTGAAAGTCTCACTTATAGTTTCTATATCATGACAAATTCTTACCAGAACATGAAAAGAGCATTGTACGTTCTTATGTGTCAGTCTTTGGGATTCAAAATATGGTAACGCCATATCACATATCTTATTTAAAATCTGTACTTTAAGTAATGAGAGCTACAGTAGATCATACTTTTTTGTGCAGAATCTTGACAAAAGTAATTCATACTTTTTCTTCTAAGCATTCTGACTTAGTGGTCAACTTAGACTCTCTTAGTAGCTGAATTCTCAGTATGTTATTAAAAATAGAGGGATACTTACTATAAAATACGAGTTGTTCATATATCTTTCCTGTACACATCTATGACTGTTACAAAATTCATATCTCTTAAAAGGGTGATATCAAGGAAGTCCAAGGAGGAATCTAAAAAATTCATGTCTAATTAAATAAAATAGTGTAATCTGTGTAACTATCAAAACTATGTAAGAGACTAATATCACCTCTCCTTAATATAAAAATGCCATCCACATTTCTGACATAGTATTATATTCCATGAATATGTATACTAGCTTAAGACACGTTTCCTCTCCATTTCAATGGCCAATTCCATGTTCTGCAAAGAGCATATTGCTATTTAATGATAAATATATTCTAATACAAGTAATAAAAAAATTAAATTCATTTAAAGCGGATAGATAGTAATACATCAATTAACCAAGTAGGGCCCAGTTGACACACAGCTTCTTTTTTTCAGGGGTAACAAAGAAGCAGTGTCTACTGCCACACAATAGGCAAATGAAGGCTGTGGGAATCAAACTCTGTACCACAGGAGGAACTACACCTCTCAGATTTAACTCAGTTTACTAACTGTCAGACACATACAGTAGATCATTATTGTCAGGTGAGGAATAGATTCAATAATTTCAAACTTTGATATGTGT
>NC_056745.1:256537002-256707002 GCF_019279795.1 Protopterus annectens | reverse complement strand
GTTTACTATATCTCTACTGATCATCTCCACAATAATTCTTTCCATGGCTTTACATATAAGACTAGTGAGACTTATGGGTCTGCAGTTTCCATGGTCTGTAGATGGCCCACCTTTGTACAGAGGGATGACTGTTGCCTTTCTGCATTCATGAGGCACAAAGCCTTTTTGGAGGCTACAGTTAAATAGTAATTCCAGAGGCCCTGATAGGTCATGTTTCATGCTATTAAGAAGGCATCCTGGGATATTGTTGGGGCTCATTGATGCAGTGTTCTTGGTCTTAGTGAGAGCATTAACGACATATTCCCTAGTAAGAGTAGGGGAGATATATTTGGTCTTTCCTGAGGGAAGGTTGAGGGGGA
The DNA here is from genome assembly GCF_019279795.1 of Protopterus annectens. Classification (NCBI taxonomy): domain Eukaryota; kingdom Metazoa; phylum Chordata; order Ceratodontiformes; family Protopteridae; genus Protopterus; species Protopterus annectens. The sequence continues at coordinate 256,706,643 of NC_056745.1, read as the reverse complement.
GAGAGGAGTAAAGCTGGAGCTGGATTTATCAGCCAGGAGGTTTGCTGTGTCTTCTGGCTTAGTATAGGTGGCTCCATTTACAATGAGCTCTGCACACAATTGTGTATTGCCTTTGAGGTTGCGGACATAGCTAAAGAATTCCTTGTGTTTGTCCTTGGCTTGGGAGGCCAGACTTACCTCAAGTTTGGCTTTGGTAGACTTATTTGTCCTCTGAGCTGTTTGTTTAGTTTGAGAGTGATTTTATCTTGGTGGGTGCTGCACTGCCTACGTTTGTTGTTGTGCTTAACTCAGCATGAATTCCTGTTAGCTGAAGGTCAACAGACTGGAATGTTAGGTTAATAAAGCTACTTTTATATCATTTGTGAAACTGCATTCATCACAGTAAAAAAATGTTGAATATTCTGTTAGACAAACATCAAAAAATATGTATGTGTTTGTTGATCTGTAATTTTCTGTCAGTGATATTTCTAAACATGTGTAAAGATAAAGATGAGGACAGACTGGGAACTGTGCGGTGGGAAAGTCTTCTGAAGACATTGAGGTATGTTATCAGAATTCGTGATAGGCTCATGGCAATCAGACTTTATTGTAAAGATGGAGCAGTATTCATAATCTCAGCCTGTTCCCATAGCAGGGTTGTGTTAGTGAGTAAAAGTATGCACTCGCACAGCAGTTGCTGAATCTGCTAGATAAACCAGGACAACATAAGTTGGTATAGATAATGGGGAGACTGAATTCTCATTTCAGGATGAACAGAACAGAATATGAGTATTACTTATGTCAACATGAGTGGTGCAAAAGGAATAAAAAAGAAAAAAGGACATTCAACATGCAACTTAGGCAGACGTCCTCCTAGTAAGGAAAGGGCACTGGAGTAGATTTCCAGATTGCATAGTCATCCCCAGTGAAACTGTCGGCCCAAAGTATAAACCTCAGGTAGCCACAATCAGATACAAGCAATGGTGAGAAAAGGCTCTAAGTTCAACAAAGACTTGGATGAAGACATGGAAGTTGACTGGAGTGAAAGACTATCCCACCCTACAATTCCTAGCCTGCCCTCCTGAGTGGTATCTTCTGGATCCCAAGCCAAGTGGCTTTGTTGCACTATCCTTCCATCTTGTCTCCTTGATACAGAGGATGTCCAGGCCCCTGCTAATTGTCATAACATCCACTTCCAAGCTGCATCCTGTCAGTGAGCCTACACTGAGTGTAGACATCCTTAGTTCATATTTGTCAGGTTGATTGATTTTACAACCAGCTTTGACTCAATAGAGCTATCCCAGCTAACCCAGTCTGGGCAACTGGACACCAGCTGACCTTTAGTTTATTGACCTAAAGCTAGTGGGCTGTATGGCAGGCACATTTTTGCCAATAGAGGCACATGGACCCAGGTGTAGTTTGGAGTAGGCCAGGTCAGTAGCCCACTTGTCACTGGCAAATAGCCATGCCCTTTATTGGCAACATTAGTCAACATAACCAAATCACCATTTTTTCCTGCATTGAGTGCGTAGTTCTGAAACTAGAGGACAGTGTACAGAACTGTTAATGCTTAAAGCAGTTGGTCTGCAAATCTCTTCCCTAATAGGCACCACCTAGAATCTTAACTGCTGCCCATGACCCCATTAAATTTTGGGTAGGTTTGAGGTGGAAACACCCAGCTTGTTTTTGGGAGATGGGAGGAACCCCAGACAGAGTTTGGAAGAACATTTTAACTTCATACAGGCTTTAGACAAAGGTACGTCATGCTTGGGAGGCGAACAATTTTTATGACATTATCAGCAGGGTATTTTATCAAGTGTTTCTGATTGATGTGTTCTATCTGTATACTATATACTGACACTGGGTTATTGTAGACAGCCATAGGAAATGAAAACTGGACTTGAGTATCTGAAAATGACTAACTTCTTGGTTGAACGTTTTCTGTTCCTGTGCTAGAATATATGGACAGTAATCATGGACACTGAAGTGGTTCAATGGTCATTGTTTCTGCTTTACAGTTTGATTGTTGTTGTCCTTTGTAGGTAGTGCTTCATGCATTCATTGAGCTTATTATTGAGGTTACTAATAGTCTGTTTCCTTGCTTCAGTACTGTGTGGATCTTTTTCATAGACATCATAGGCATTGTGTATTGGCACCTCAAACTCTGCTCATATAACACTGGATTTGACACTGCTGTCAAGACAAGACAGAAGTTTTTCATGAGTAGTCTGTATGCAAATGAATAAAGCAGCAACTGCTGTAGTATTTTAGAATAACTACAGTTTTCTAACCCCTGAATTTTCCTTACCCTGAAATTACTGGCTTTAGAAAGCTGCAGCAGCTGTTTGGTGAGTAGACTACGGAATGCTTGGCTAAATTCAGGAATTGGACAGATCATTGCATTACATAGAGGAATAATTACTTGATTGATTCTGCTTAGTGTTTTATATGGGCTACCATATAAACCTTTGTAACCACTGTGACAGTGCTGTGGTCACTGCTCTCAACTTCTTGCATCCAGAATCAGAGACAAATCAAGAAATAGGGACAAATGCCTCAAATAAGGAGCACTTAAAAAAAATATTATTACTATTAACTTGGAAAAGTTAACAAAAAAAGAGAATGTGAATTAACATACATTTCCAGAAATAAAAGAAGCCTGTAACACTAATAATTGTCATTACTTATTGAATGTAATCTACCACTTTTTCTCCCCAAATCAGAAGTTTTAAAAGGGGTAAGGAGCCAAAATCTCAGACATCCATGAAAATCAGTTCATAGGTATGGGTGTGATGGAAATGAAGCTTGCAATCTCCCATGCTCCCTAGAGATATTATTATATTCTTGGTTCTCCATATTTAAAATTAATTTTGTAATTAAGTGTTATTTCTTTATTCCTTTTCTAAGCTAAAGGTGGTAAATTTTTTTGCACAGATGATGATATAATTACCCCAAGTTTATATCTTATCTAAGCCATCAATAGTCAGGAATACTTCAATTGTGACACCAAAGGGATAGTATACCTAGCATTTTGTGAAAAATGTGGGGCTTTTTATATAGGGAAATCTGAAAGAGCTTTGAGAAAAAGAATTTATGAACACATCTATGAAATATCTATTAAAAAGGAGAGTAATGCCCTATATAAGCATAGCAAAGTATGTGAAGATTACAAATTCAAGTTCCTAGTTATAGAAAGTATTTTAAAGGATGTTAGGGGAGGTCCTTGGGAGACCAGAATCGAATATAGAGAGCTGTGGTGGCAAATGGCCCTAAACGCAGATAAATTCCTGGGACTTAACGATAATATATCTATATTACCATTACTTAAATTAAGAGCTGCAAAACTGTAAGAAAATTGTTTTGCGGTAATAATTTTTATGACCACAAGAGGGCTCTATTACATTTGATTTAGGCTCATATCATGCCATTTTATTTGTTTCATCCAGGTCATTTCATATGAATTTATGAATTTTAACAAGTTTTTCTTATGAAAACATCTTCATAAAGTTTTTAGGTTTCAAGTTTTATATATGAGAATTTATAGGTATTTTCATATTTAGATGCTTGTGTTTTTTATTTCATGTGGTAGTTACAACACATGAGAATTGAATTGATTTTTCTGCAGTAGCACTTTATTATTACAAGATCATCATACTATAATTTTATGCATTTTTTGAAACATTAATGGAAACATGTAATTGCATATATTTTTAAATATTTTTAAATGTTGTATACATATGCCCTATGAATTCTTACAAATAGTTATATGTATAGCATTTTCAAATGGCATTTTTAAATGACTTCTTTCACAATTTTAATCTTGATGTGTCTTTAAATTTTGAAATAATTTTAATTAATTAATTGATGGTAAATGTTATATATACTGTGTTAACTGGATGTACTGATTGTCTGATGAAGTTTTTGAAAGAAAAGCATAGCATCTGTTATCTTATCAGAGGATTAAGGCGTTTACACGTTTTTATGGCTGGCTTCAGCCTTGTTCACTTGTTTTTGGAATAAAGAGCTTTGGCTGACCTCCTAGTGACGAAAGTTTTGTTTCATGACTGCCTTTTGAATATAAGAAGGAACCAAAATATGTCGACAAACAGTAAACACAGTAGGAACCACAGGAAAATTATCTAAAAATGCCACTACTTTATTAAAACTGGTCTATATCAGAAGACTGACCGCTAAAAACACCCTTACCTCAACACTGCTTAACCGAAAGCAGGAAATGTTGAATGGCCAGAACAGAGATTTTTTTTCCCAGGGAAAATATCACTGGGCCATTGTTGGGAGTTTGCCGTTTCCTCCACTGTAGTGTGATGTCGGAGTAGGTATATGTGGGGGGGCACATTTATTTTGTCTATTGTTTTTTTTTTTTTGGCCCAGCAATTTTTTTTTCCCTGTGTACCAAATGTCAGATTATGTATGTCTACTAATACTAAAAATACCATCATGTTATATTGTCACATGGCTACATTTTTTTAAAATATTAAAACATCAAATCTTCCACAGTATATTCCATATACCAAATATCAAATTATATACAAAATCTATAGAGTAGTATAAAAAATTCCATTAAATATAATTCCACTCACAGAAACCATATTCCATCTTCTCATAAAGAGTTTTTATAAACTTTGTAAACCTTTTTAATAAACTTAATGGGGTTAGCATGATCCCTACCATGGGAATGGGAAAGTAGATAAGTCAGAGTTTAGCAGCCCACATTTTGTAACTACATTAAAGACCATATGGCTTAGTGGTTATGTCTTCGCCTCCAATGCACAAGGTACAAGGTTCGATCTTGACCTCCGACTAATGCCTGTTTGGAGTTTGCATGTTTTCTCTGTGTCTCCATGGGGTTTCTCCCATGTCCGAAAAACATGCTGAGTGTTTCCATCTCAAACTCACCAATGAATGGAGCTGTGGGCAGCAGCACAGACTCTACATGGTGCCCAATATGGGGAAGAGTTGTAAAAAGACATACCGCTTTGGGCATCTATTGTGGTGTGCAGTATCCTCAAGATAGGAGAACACGGATCACAAACTGTGCGCTGTGGCAGGGCTAGCTATTCGACGCTGTAAAATATGGCTCTAGGTGATTCGGTCATGTTGATTGTCGCCAAAAAAAAAAATGGGCATGGGTAGTTACCGGTGATAAGTGGGTTGAGGACCCGGCCTACTCTCTGACCCATGCCAGGGACCCATGCTAACGGTGGGAAGGGTATATATGCCCCTATTGGCCAGTGTGTGCCCGCCATAAAAGCCCAGCAGCCCTGGGTCAATAGGCTACTGGCTGGCCGGTTTCTAGTTGCCCAGCCTGGGTTACCTGGGATAGCTCTGTTGAGTGAAAGCTGGACATAAAACCAACTAACCTGCCAAACATGAACTGAGAATTGCTACACTTAATGTAGGTTCACTGACAGTAAGCAGCTTAGAAGTGGATGACATGATGATACGGAGGAGGCTGGACATCCTATGTATCCAAGACACAAGCTGGAAGGGCAGTGCAACAAAGCCACTTGGCTTGGGATCCAGACTCTACTACTCAGGTGGTGGACAGGCTAGAAATGGTGTAGGAATTGTGGTGAGACCGAGACTTCAGAAGTCAGTGAGAGATATCATCAGAATTAATGACAGACTCATGGCAATCAGACTCCAGTGTAATGATAGGACAGTATTCATAATCTCAGCCTATGCCCCACAGCAGGGTTGTGATAGTGAGGAAAAGAATGCATTCAGACAGCAGTTGCAGGACCTACTAGACTAGATAAAGCAGGACAACATGAATTGGTGTTGATAATGGGTGACTTAAATGCACATATTGGGACAGACAGAACAGGATATGAGGACTGCCTGGGTCCACATGTGTGGAGCAATAGGAATAAAGAAGGAGAAGCCATTCTGGACTTCTGTCTGGCAAATGGATTGATAGTAGCCAACACATGGTTCAGAAAGAGAGACAGTCACAAGATCACATACAAGAGTAGCCAACATGCAACTCAGGTAGACTTCCTCCTAGTAAGGAAAAGGCATTGGGGTAGAATCCATAACTGCAAAGTCATCCCCAGTGAAACAGTCGGTTCACAGCATAAACCAGTAGTTGCCACAATCAGCTGCAAGCAGTGGTCAGAGAAGACTCTAAGGTCAACAGAGCCCAGGCTGAAGACCTGGAAGTTGACTGGAGAGAAAGTACAACAGTTCAAGGAATTACTCAGGGCTCAAGCACCCCATGAAGAAGAGGAAAAACGTGGAGTTGAAGAAGAGTGGCAGCACCTAAAAACAGCATGCGTTAGGACTACAGAAAGATATGTGGCCGAGTCTGGTATGGAAATAAGGTACATAAGGAAAGCTGGTGGTGGAATGCAGAAGGGCAGGAAGTAATCAAAAGAAAGAAGGAGTGCAGGAAGAAGTGGGAGATTGAAAAGACTGACCAAGCTAGGAAGGACTACTGGTTGGCTAACAAAGAAACTAAGAGAGAAGTTGCAATAGCAAAGAATATGGCATCAGAGGCATTCTATCAGCTTCTAGAAAGTGACTCAGTAAGGGGCACAAAGAAACTATACCAGGTTGCAAGGCAAAGACAAAAAGATAAAGAAGATAGTCAGACACCCTTTATAAGGGATTCCAGCAACAACCTGCTTACCAGCCCACAGGACATCAAAGGCAGATGGAAGTATTTCCAGCAGCTTCTGAATGAAGAAAACCCCACAGAAGCGGTACTACCCCAGAAACAGCCTACAATGAGAGTAGAAGAGGAGCCCAGCTTAGAAGATGTAAGAGCAGCACTAAGGAAAATGAAGTCAGGGAAAGCAGCAGGCTCAGATGAGGTCACAGCAGGTATGATAAAGATGCTGGGTGAGCTAGGGGAGAAATGGCTCATGAGGGTACTAATTGCAGTGTGGAGAGAAAGGCGTATCCCAGATGACTGGAGAATAAGCATACTCGTGCCAGTGTACAAGAACAAAGGGGACATCCGCAACTGTGGATAGTACAGAGGGATCAAACTCCTACCACATTGCATGAAAGTTCTGGAGAGGGTGATTGATAAACGGATACACAGAATAGTAGAATGTAAGATGGAAGATGAACAGTTCGGATTCAGATCAGGATGCAGCACAATTGACCCGATGTTTGTATTGAGACAGATACTTGAGAAGAAACAAGAGAAGAGGAGAGAGTCAAACTGGGCTTTCCTAGACTTGGAGAAAGCATATGACAAGGTCCCAAGAAAGCTGATCTGGGCAGTACTGCGGTGGTTTGAAGTCCCAGAAACATTAGTAGAATTAGTACAGGCTATGTACAAGGACCCAGTGACTCAAGTACGAACAGTGTTTGGCCTCACTGAGGGGTTCCCAGTGGGAGTGGGTGTACACCAGGGTTCAGCTCTGAGCTCACTGCTGTTCATACTGGTAATGGACTACATCAGCAAACAGGTTGGAGGGGTCTGTATGCAGACGATGTGGCAGTACAGGCAGACTCTGATCTAGAACTTCAGCAAAGGATAGGAGAAATGGAATGCAAATCTGAAGGCACATGGGATGAAACTAAGCACAGATAAGACAGTGGTAATGGCAGCAGATTGGGGAAATCAGAAGAAGCTGAGAATAGAGATAGATGGGAAGATAATGTAAACAGCTTCAAGTATCTGGGTGGGGTGGTTGAGGAGAAGGGTAGTCTGAATGAAGAGGTCAAAGCTAGAATCAGAGGGGCTGCAGCCAACTGGCATAGAGTATCAGGTGTAGTCTATGACAGAAGAATGCCAAAGAAGCTGAAAAGTAAGGTGTACAAGACAGTGGTGCGACCAGTACTACTGTATGGTACAGAAACCTGGGCAGTAAAGGCAGAACAGTTGAAGAAGCTAGAGGTGATGGAAATGAAGTGCCTGAGAAAGGTGGTAGGATGCACACTGCAGGACAGGTGAAGAAATGAGGACATAAGAGCAGAAGACAAAGTAGCTCCAATTGCAGAAAAGATCAAAGAAAACAGATTACGATGGTATGGGCACATGTGTAGAAAAGCAGAAGACAATCTGGTGAGGGAGATTTGGGACAGACAGGAAGAAGGTAAGAGGAAGCAAGGGTGTCCAGCAAAGAGGTAGATGGATTGTGTGAAAGAAGATCTGCGACAGTCAGGCATGAGTGTTGAAGAAGGCAGGAGAGTGGCACTGAATCGAGAGAGTTGGTGACAGTTAATACGATACCCCAACCCCATGTAAATGGGAAAAAGGGGGATGATGATGATGATGATTTTGTAACTACATTTACAATTATATACATGTTAAGTCCTAGGCATTTAATGGCATACAGCTTTAACTGCAATAGCAATTCCATAAATGCAGTGGCAGTTTCCCAAGCTTCTCAATAGTCAAAGTCAAAATAAATGTTATCATCATTTAGACACCACAAGTGAAGTCTAAACAAAATTACTTGTATCATGCTCGAATTGAGAGATAAATATGTAGAAATAATTATGCAAGAATGATGTCCAACAAGGTGTGTGTTAATGTATAATTAATGCCCACCCAGGGGTGTTGTGAGGGGGCCTTTACACCCCATAGAAGGGCATTAATTACATATTAAAACATGCCCTGGAGGGCATTATTGCACTTAAAGAATGGGCTTCCTTTAAAATTGTTGTGTTTCACTTACTTATGTATTATTTAAGTACTATTTTTTTTAATATATTTTTGATGTAAAATAGTTCCTCCACCTAATGTTTCATACTTGTAAGTATATGTTAATGGTGTTGGAGGAAGCATTTTACATCCAAAAATTTAACACTTTAAAAAATCTTGGTATTTACTTTATATTTTTTGTCCCTTACTCAAAATGTTTGGTTTATTGCCAGTCATGGGAGACAGAATTTACTGAACAATTACATATATTTGAATTTCAAAGTTTTATTTCCTTCAGATGACATGCATTTGAGTTTCAGATTTCATATCCTTCAGAAAACACATGCTAACAACACAAATCCTGTTCTTCTAGCAAGTTTCAAAGTTTATAAGAGCAATATTTAAAATGTGTTCCTGTTTCATAGCACCCCCCCAATTATGTTAGTCTTTGTCCAGATTTCTTGTGCTAAGAGGTTGACAAGTATGTAAGAGGACAAGAGGTACTTAAAACTGTTGCTGCTGCCAGAGATCATTCTCTCTTCAATCTCTCACACACACACACACACACACACACACACACACACACACACACACACACACACACACACACACACACACACACACACACACACACACACACACACACACACACACACACACACACACATGCACACACACACACACACACACACACACACACACACACACACACACACACACACACACACACACACAAACACAAACACACTACCAGGGATTGTTCGATCGCTTTCACTCTCTCTCTCCCTCTTACACACACACACACACGCACACACGCACACACACACACACACACACACACACACACACACACACACACACACACACACACACACGCACGCACTTTTTATTTTACACTTGCTAAACAGCAAAAGCACTGCTTAGCCAGTGTAAAATAGCAACTTAACTGATCTCTCACTCACACTCATACAGGCATACACTTCCATACACTGACTCATACATGCTTATTTTATTTTACACTTGCTAAACAGCAAAAGCGCTGCTTAGTGGGTGTAAAATAATAGCTCAACTGATCTCTCTCTCACAAACACACACACACACACACACTTTCACACACAAACATTTTTTTTTTAATTTTACTTTTATTTTATTTTATACTCGCTGAACAGCAGAAGCACTGAAGTGTAAAATAATGGCAACCATTCTGTTCTCTCAGTCCGAGCTCCACACTAGCTTGCTATGCTGCTGTGTAGCCTCTGGCATTTTTTTCTGTAGGTATTACCTGTACATTAACACCCTGCTGGAGAAAGCTTGTTCTCCAGTCAGGGTACTGATGTACAGTAAGCCCATTGTCTAAACATGTTTAGAAGAGGCATATACATGCATGCAGTTACACGTGTATCAGACCTAACATTAACCTTTCTCTAGACATTTTGTATTACTTATTACTAGAATTATTCTATACACCACTCTAGCATTTCATTCATTTCTTATTGCACCTGTACTTATTGCACAATGTAATTTTTGCATTCTTTAAATTGTGAGAACATCTAACAGTTGTGTTGCACATGACTTTCTTGTAAACTGATAACCCGGATGTGTTGTCTTATTGTTATTGCACTATTGTTTGGTTATCACAAGATTTGTCAGCAGCTCACATCCCTGAGATTAATACCAGAGTTCAAGATTCTAATCGCTTGAGGGAAGAAAGTCTTCTTGAACCTGGTTGTTTTACAGCATATGCTGTGTTATCTTCTGCCAGACGAAAGGCCTATGAACAGTTCAAAAGCAGGTTCATAGGTAGGAACTAGGCTATTGGCACTAGGGCCTATATAAGTCTAGCCAAAAATGTACCGTCTTTCGCCACCCAAGAAAATTATTTTCCTGTGCCCCTGTCGAGCAGAGGCACAGAGGTGATCCCGGGGGTGAATTTCCTATTTCCTATCCAATCATCAAGATTTTTCTTGAAGAGTGCTAATGAGGAGCTTTGTTGGATATAGATAGGTAGCTTGTTCCAGAGTATGGGAAGTCTCTGGGACAGGAATTTATCCCTCTGGCATGTTCTGTTTATTGTAGGTTTAGGTCCCTAGGGCGTATAGCTCAGACGGATTGAGATTTCTTTAAGTGGAGCATGTCCAACAGCTCTGGGTTTGACATGTGATCGCCTCTGAGTAGGCGATATGCGACAGAGTAAAGCTGGAGTTTTTTTAGATGGTCTGCACAGGGCATCTGTTTGAGGCTGATAATCCTCTTTGTGAGGTATTTCTGCGGCCTTTCCAGTTGTTGTAGATGTCTTGTGAGGTACATACCAAAAGGGGTGTTGTACTCTATAATGGGTCTAATGAGTGATGAGTAGAGAGGAACAATGACTTTTATTTCCTGGATGAGAAACCTTTTGTGATGAGGTGTGCCACGTAGAAGGATTTCCTGACTACTGTGGCAATGTGATTATTAAAGGAGAGACTACTGTCCACCTGTGTCCCAAGGTTTTTTATCACACTTTCGGTGTCAAGTAGACTATCACCTATGTGGTAGCTCATGGGTGCAGAGGTTTTACCAAAGGGGATGACAATGCACTTTTTGGCATTGAGCTTGAGGCCATGGCTTTGACACCAGGCATCTGTCTCCTTGAGGCCCTTTTGTAGGATGTCCACATCATTAGGAGTTCGATTATGGCTCCTAGTTTGCAGTCATCTGTGAACTTCATTAGCCAAAGACCTTCTGTGTTAGCCTGTACTTAGGAAATGTAAATACCAAACAGGAGAGGATCCAGGACTTAACCCTGTGGTATTCCACTTGTCACTGGTCTGAAGTCAGATTTGGAGTCTGCTATTTTTACAGTGTGAGTTCTGTCAGTGAGCCAGTTGGCAACCCATCTTGTGACATAGGGATTTATACCTAGTTTAGTGAGTTTATCTATAATTCCAGAGTGGGGGATGGTGTCAAAAGCCTTGGCGAGATCTAGATAGGCTGCGTGAACCACGTTACCCTCGTATACAGCTTTGGTGACTGCTTCAAAGAAGTCTATCAGGTTTAGGAGACATGATCTACCTTTTACAAACCCGAACTGGGTGGGGCCCAGAGTTTGGAGATTACCAATGTCTTTGTGTATAAGATCCATAATGATACGTTCCATGGCCTTGCAGACCAGGCATATTAGCCTAATCGGGCAGTAGTTCCTGGGGTCTGTGGTGGCTCCCCCTTTAGGGAGTGGGATAACCGTTGCTGTGAGCCATTCAGTGGGCACAAAGCCTAAGGTGAGGCTATGATTGAACATGGTGCTTAGGTGGGGTGCCAGTTCTTTCTGCAGTTTGTGTAGAACGCAGCCTGGGATGTTGCCAGGTCCCATGGATGTTGTGTTCTTGGCTTTGGAGAGTGTAATTTTTACCTGTGCAGCCATAATTACAGGAACTTTGCATTCTTCCAGTATAGAGATGGGCCCTTTAGGGGGTGAGAATGGGATAAAGTTAGCACTGAACTCATCTGCCAGGATGTTGGCAATATCATTTGGTTCTGTATATTTAGTACCATTGTGCTGTAACTCAGAGCAGATCTGGGTGTTGCCACTGAGATTCTTGACATAGCTATAGAATGCTTTGTGGTTGTTGTGATTTTGCTTTTGTAGCTAGCTTTGGAGGATTTTATGAGAGATCTCAGCTTTTTACTGAAGCTGCCCAGGGAGTTCCTCCAATCAAGGGATTTTACTCTTTTGTGCAACAGTTTCTTTCTTCTGTTGTAGAGTTTGTTTATGGCGGGAGACCACCAAATTGGCTTCCTTTTTTTGGAGGATAGCATCTTCATTCTGTTAGAGATAGCACGATCCATGCAATCGTGTAAGTGCTTATAAAGTGCATTTGTGTAGGATTCAGCAGTCATTTATCTATTGTCTGTCTGCATGGGTGTTGTGAAGTTTGCCACTTCTGTCTTAAGAAGTGTGAAGTTGGCTTTGGAGAAAGTTTTTATGGTGGTTTCCCTGACAGTGGGAGGGGGCGGGATGTGGATGTCTAGGGTGATTAGCTTGTGGTCAGATCTGACCAAGGAATTGACCTCTGGTGAAGAACACCGGTCGCCCATGTTGGTAATGACCAGGTCTAGGATATTGCTGCCCCTGGTGGGTGTGTGGATAAGTTGATCCAAGGCATTGGAATTTATGAATTCTAGAAAATGTTGAGCAAAAGAGTTGATACATGAGTAGTTTTCCCAGTTAATGGTGGGGTTATTAAACTCACCCATTATTAGGGTGTTGGGTTGTACCCTAATATTTTCCAGTGTATCAAGAAATGAGGAGTGGAAATCCTGGGGCATGGTGGGGGATCTGTAGCAAGTTACAATTTGGATATTGGTCTGGCCCAGAGTTAGTTGCACTTGGATAATCACGGATGCATTATGCTGAGCAACTAGCCTGGAGGTGTGGATATCCTTAATGAATATGGACACGCCTCCGCCTTTAGTGTTTCAGTCCAGGTTAGGTGGCCGAAAGGTGTGGTATGAATTATAGTCTGGTAATTCAGGGGTGCTCTCTGGAGCCTTGAGCCAGTTCTCTGTCACTGCACAGATGTTGATGTTCTTATTTTAAGGAGTGCCTCGAGTGAATGCATTTTGAGGTTTAGACTTCTAGCATTCCCCTCAGATTTTGCTTGCTTGTACCTATTAAGGTGATGAATTTGTCATTTTAACCTTGCCTAAAAAAGGCACTATAGGGGTGGCAAGAGCCTTAGCCAGTATCCGGAATCCCAAGGGTGACAGGTGCTGACCATCTCTGGCAAAGCATCATGGTCTGTCGATCATGTCATTCCAGGCAGACAGATACTGGATCCCCTTAGAATGACACCAGAAGCTTAACCAATTGTTGAAGTCAATTATTTTGTCCTTGTACTGTGGTATCATTCTGGGTGATGGCAGGATGCTACTCAGGGCTAGAGTCATGCCTGTCTGGTCTACAGGATCGGAGAGCTCTTCCATGCCTCTTTCCATGTAGTCCGGGGAGGTACGTCTCAGCTCATTCACACCAACATGGACAATGACAGAGTCATATTTGCACTTGTTGTAGAGTGACCTGAGTGAATGCGTTATGTGGCAGATCCTGGCACCCGACAGGCAGCTGACAGTAACTTTCTCCTTGTTTAGCCTGGTGAGTGGAACATCATTGTGCCTGACTATAGAGTCACCCATGACTAGAGTGTTAGGTACGTTGTTATGCCTTATGGGCTGTGGTTGACTGGCACACTGAGTTTCTGGGCAATGTGTCATTTGGGTTGTGTTGGGGTTGGAAGTTGCTTGTGTTTCTGCTTTGGAGGTCTCTGTTGCTTGAGCAGATTTTTATTGAGAGCCTCTGTGAATGTAGTTGTGTGTTTCATGTTTCTATGTGTGTGTTTTGGTGGTGCAGGTTTTGAGGGACTATGTGATGAGTGTGGTGTGGTGCATGTGTTTACCTTCTCCTCTTGACTGTCTAGTCCAGTCTTGGGTGAAGAGAGCTTTGCTTCCAGTTTGGCTATGTAAGTGCATCTCTCACAGTTTGTAGGGTTGGGTGGTCAGAGCAGAGGCTTGTCTGTGTACATGAGACAATTGCTGCATTGCCCCAAGATGCCCAGATTCATCAGGTAAATAGGAGAAAACACTAGAAGCTGACCCTTAGACATGCCAGGATACGTGCTAATTTATTAAGTAGGCTCACTTGTTATTTTTGTTGTTCTGTTGTAATGTGTTGTGTATAGAATCTTTATGTCTGGAAGTTTGAATCCCATTCTTTTCTCCACAACTCTGACTATCTTTTGTAGGGCTTTCTGATCTGCAGCTGAACAGCTCCCGTACTACACCATGAAGTTGCATGTTAAGATACTTTCTATGGTACCCCTATAGAAGGTGGAGAGGATAGAGGGAGGTAGGCTTGCTTTCCTTAGTCTCCTCAGGAAGTGCATGCATTGATTGGCCTTGTTTACTGTGTGAATGGTATTGGATAACCCCAAAAGATTCTCTGATATGTAGACCCCACGAATTTTGTTTTCTTTACCCTTTCCACTACATCCCCATTTATCTTGAGAGGAGAATGATCTAGTTGTACTCTCCTGAAGTCAATTATGATCTCCTTGGTTTTGCTGACATTGAGGTCAAGATTATACCTGGCACACCAGTCAGTCAAATAACTCATTTCTTCCCTGTAGGCTTTTACTTCTCCTTTGCTGATGAGGCTCACAACTATAGTGCCATCCACAAACTTAATAATGTGATTGGTGTTAAATTTGGCTTTACAGACATGAGTCAAGATAATAAACAGCACTGGGCTTAGCACACAGCCCCGAGGTACTGCTGTTCTGTAGTGATGCTCTTAGAGGAATTCTTGCCCACACATACTCTTTGGGGTCTTCCAATCAGAAAGTCCAGGACCCAGTTGCACATATGGTTATTAATACCTAGGTGGACAAGTTTTTCTGTTAGCTGTTGTAGGATGACTGCACTGAATGGTGTACTGAAATCAATAAACATCAACTGTCCTTATTTTCTAGGTGTGCCATTGTGAGATGCAGTGCAGAAAAAAATGGCATCTGCCATGAAGCAGTTTGCACTGTATGTGAACTGCAGTGGATCAAGTGCTGTTGGGAGGTTTGCTGTCAGGTGTTTTTTGACCTGCGTTTCAAAGCTTTTTATGACGATGGACATGAAGGCCACAGGTCTGTAATCTTTAAGGCTAGAGGGAGTGGCTTTCTTCAGTAGTGGCATAATGTTCTATTTTTAAAGCACTTAGGTACCTTTGCTTGACTGAAGGAGATAGTAAGTAGATTCGGTAGTACAGTGCTTAGTTCAGCATAGTCCTTTAACACCTTACCCAAGATATTGTCCAGTGCTGAGCCTTTCTTGGATTCACCTGACACAGGGTCTTTTTCACCTCAGCTTGGTTTACAATGAGCACTTCATCACCTAGTTCTGTAGGGAGTGATATTACCTTAGAGCAGTTCCTCTCTTCAAATCTCCTGTAAAAGGTGCTCATACTATCCAGGAATTCTGTGCTGTCTTCACATTGAGCTGATGCTGGTTTATATTCGGTTATGGCTTTAATTACCTGCTACATACTCCTGGAGTCCCTCTTGTCGGTGAAATGGTTTTGTAGTTTCTTTGCATATGCCCTCTTTGCCTACCTTATCCCTCTTTTCAGATTTGTCCTTGCCACCCTAAAAACATCTTAGTCATTCATCTTGAATGCCATGCTATGTTCTTTTACAATTTCGTATACCTCACCCTTTAGCCATAGTTTTTAGTACTAAAAGTTTCATTTATTAGCTGTTGTAACCAGATGAGTGTGATATCAGCTTTTGGAGATCAAATACAAACTGACAAAACGCATAGTGACCTTTCACCTCCATCTTCATCACTTTGTATCTGTGGTCTCTCATCTAAAACAGGAGATGACTGTTGTTTTGAGTGTGTTCTGTTGTAGTATTAACAGAAAGAAAAAAACTACCTTCACTGCAATGTTTCAGATTCTCTGCTGCCTGCATGCAGTTGACGTCTATGAACAATGTTGTGATATAATGCTGAGTGCGCATACTGCAGTACAAAAGGGAACATTTCCCTGCATATATTCCTCTTTCTTCCTTGAGTTTTCTCCAGTGTGTTTCACAGGGAAACTGTCATTCTTATCTGCAGTGAAAAATGGGGATAAACCTAATTCTCTACTTTCTTCTTTCATCCAGCAATTCTGACAATCCAAATGAATAAATGAAAATCACAGCCAACAGGAAAATAACCTAGCAGAAGGAAACTGCATGCAGCACAAAATAATTGCACTCCTTTTTTTGTCACAAATCATCCATTGAATTTCAAGGTATGTAGGTCATTGATGATGGCTGCTAATCCTTATTTAATGTGTACATCTACAGAATGCTTTATCAAATGCAGTGGGTGCACTTTAAATCCTGATTTGTATGAAGGTATGCAAATGGAAGACCCTAGCAGTAGTAGCTGCTGGGGGACAAATATTATTACAGAAGGGTCTAAACAATGGTTTCCATTAACCAGCTTTTCATCTTGAGGTAAATCTACAATGAGTGCTTGTTCATAATTCTTTTCAGGAGCTGTATTTTTAGCGAGAAAGTGGTGATGATGCAGAAAATGAGAACAAAAACGTCCCGATATCAATATTAAATCCTTGGCCACAGGAAAAAGGTAATTGCATGTGCATTTTTCATCAGCAAGACAACATTAAACAGTATGCACTAAACAAAGATGTGTTTTTCAAAATTAGAAGCTCTAGCTGTTTAGTGTATGATAACATTCAGTTATTTAGTGGTCAGTTTATTGTAAAGTTTATGCAAAGATTTGCTGATATTTTCACATGAGTAAAGCATTTTAACCAGATGTGTAACATGTTTTCTAGATTTTTACCTGCATTTTTTTCTGAATTTTGTTGCTCTAGAATACAAATCATAGCATGCAAGAATTAGTTTTGACAGAATAAAAAGATGAATTCAATGATGTTCAAACAGAACAACTTGCTAATGTTATACAACCATACATTTCAACCGTCAAGATGTTTGGCTCATATTTTTGGTCTGTTACTCATAAAATTTGTAGTTTTCTGGAAAATCATTGGGATTATCTGAGGACTGAAGTCACTGAATAATGAAATACATTTGAGTTTCATGTAGGGGAACATTTTCTTGTACTAGCAAAGGGGTAATGTATGCATTGCAATGTCCATGCAAGTTAGTTTATATCGGGGAGACCAAAAGGATGTTCAAAACATGTTTTTTAGAACATATAAGAGATATCAAAAATCAGAATGAGGAAAAAGCTGTGTCTGCACATTTTAAAATTGCACATGATAGTAATTATTTATTAAAAGGTACCATTTTAGAACAAACAGAAGAGAAATATAAAAATTAATTGTTATTAAAGGAGAAACTTTTATATAAGGAATTGATTTATATTTTAAATTATAATACATTAGCCCCTGTTGAGGTGAATTGGAAATGTTTACTTTAAGACAGTTTTATATTAATGTTTTAAATTGATTATTTGATTTGATTGGAGAATGATGTGAAGTTAATTAGTATAAATAGTGATTTAATTGTAAGAGAATTTGTATTCTGTAAAGGTGGTTGCACTGAGGTGCTAGAGGGTTTTGTATTAAAGTTTGGATATTATTTGTGGTTTCTTCTTCTTTAAATTGTTTGGGTTTCATGCTGCAAATTTATCAAATTACTTTTGGGAATGTTCCACAGTGTTGTATGTGATCAAAAAAGTTGTGGTTGTACAATACATTTGAGTTTCAGACTTCAAATTCTTCAGAAAATGTCTATTAAAACAAGTTGTGTTACTCTGGCAGCTTTCTAAGTTTATAAGAGCAATATTTAAAGTATGTCCCTATTTTGGGGCTTTTGCCCCCCATTCTGTCAGGCTTTGTCCAGATTTTTTGCACTAAGAAGTTGAGAGGTATGCACGCAATACATTTTGTGCTTTCAGTTATTTAAAATTGACTATTTCAGGTAATTTGCTAAAAGCTGGTAATGACAGAAGAATGTGCTGCCAATATATAAGCTTGGAGCTCTGTTAACATGGTGTATTACTGCAGTGCAACATTCTGAAATTGTTCATCAGTTTTCTGCAGTATCTTTTGACCTTGCCCAGCTTCATGCTTATTATACAGAAAGTCCTGGTGATGGGCATCTTCCAGTTTAAATTAGATTCAATAAAATATTAACAGAAAAGTATGTGCCCTTCTGTACAATTTTTAAAAATATTCAAGCCCTCATAAATCATGTAAGTATTGTCTGTCATCTTCCACTGAACTAGTAAGTCTGAGTATCACATATCTATATATTTTGACTTTTGTGCAAGACTGCTTTTTATTGATACCCAAAAAAATTATCTGATGAATGTTTACTGCTAGGGGTGGTCCCAGAAGAGATTACATATGTGGCTTTATGTGTTTAGTAATGAAGTGATTAAACCTTTAAAAAGGCAGGCTTGCTCAAACTAAAACAGGAAATTTTATAATAACAAAGAGCTCCATAAATAAACTCTCTTATGAGGTCACCCAATCACAAGCATACTTCAGTTATCTAAACAGCTCATTCTGATAACATTCAGCTTTTATACCCGTTTTCTACTAACTGCTTTTTTGGCAGCCAATAGCACCCAGAGACTCACCCTTTTGTTGAATAGACTCCCGCGCCACATCAAGTAGAGTACCTCATTAACCCTTTTTAAGTGCAACCTGGATAACTGGATGGAGGAACAGAAAATACACCCCTGGGATTCCACCTGTGTCCCTGCTGGACAGGGCCATCAGGTGCTGCCTTGTTGGAACATGGGCTAAATTCTTGGCTAGGCTTGTAAGGGCCTCAGGGCTAATAGCCTAGTAAATTCCTATGATCCTATGATTAAAATTAGTAAGGCCTTACTATGTATAGACAATTCATGTCCTGTGTCCCAGCTCCCCCAACATTTCTTCAGATTTTTAAAATCTGCCAACTTGTTACACTCCCAAAAAACATATTCCAAGTTACCTGTTTGCTTGTTATTTCCCTGAAATGCTAATTCCACCTAAAACATGGCTTTTCAGCGCTTCTTTGGATCCTTAGTGATATCTGCATTGCTTACTGTACTTATTTCCTTGTTTCACTTGAAAGAAAGTTACCGTTTGTTGTTTTTGCATTTAAGTTACCTGTAACACATTGCATTTAAGTTACCTGGTACTTGCTCACTAAAGCAATTATATAAGTCAGCACTAAAAAATTAAAAGCACTACACCCTCACAAATTCCCCTTGAGTACCTTGTTCCCCATTGGCCCTTTTTTCAATTATAAAGGAATTCCCAATACTATTCTAGCATGCCCAAAGGTCAGTTGTCAATCTCCTCTCCGGTCCAGCTGCTGAATCTGGGAATCTTGAGGCAATGTTACAACTGCCTCATGTACACAGACAAACCTCTCCTCCTCCCAACAAATTCCAACACATGTGAGAGATGCAACCATATAGCCAAACTGCAGGCTAAGCTCTCTCAACACAGTACTGGCGTAACCAGTCAGAAGGAGAAGGAAACCACACTCACTACAATTCCAGTCTCACATAGACCTACCATGACAGCAAACCAAACACATAATCACACAAAAACATACTCGGAGGCTCTAAATAAAAATCTGCCCAAGCAGCAGAGACCTCCAAAGCAGACACCCAAGCAACTGCTACCCCAAAACAAAACACGTGCAACACATAGCTCACAAAGCCAGTGTGACAATCAGTCACAGCCCTTAAGGCTAAACAACACACCTGATAGACGTGACGTCCCGCTCACCAGGCTGAACAAGGAGAAGGTCACAGTGAGCTGCCTGTTGGGCGTTAGGATCCACCACATAACACAAGCACTCAGGTCACTCCAAGGCAAGTACAAATATGACTCAGTCATTGTCCATGCTGGTGTGAATGGCTTGAGACATACCTCCCTGGACTACATGAAAAGAGACATAGAGGAGCTCTCTGAGCATGTAGCCCAGGCCGGTATGACCCTGACCTTGAGTAGCATCTTACCCTCACCAAGAATGATGCCACAATATGAAGACAAGATGATCAATTTCAACAATTGGCTTAAGTATTGGTGTCATTCAAAGGGGATCCAATGCCTGTCAGCCTGGGATAACATGCTCGACAAGCCACGATGCTTCGCTAGGGACGGCTTGCACCTGTCACCCCTGGGCTTTCGGATATTGGCAAAGGCTCTTGCTACCTCCATAGTGCCTTTTTTAAGCAAGGCTCAAAAGACAAACCCACCTCCATAGGTATCACAAGGGATAAGAAACTAAGAGTAATGCTACTCAACGCCAGAAGTCTAAACCTCAAGATGCATGCACTCAAAACTCTCTTTAGCATGGAGAACATTGATATCTGTGCAGTAACAGAAACCTGGTTCAAGGCTCCCGAGAGCACCCCAGCACTACCAGGGTATACCTCATACCATGCTTTTCAGCCCCAAAACTTGGACCGAACCACAAAAGGAGGGGGGTATCAATATTCATCAAAGATACCGACACCTTCAGGTTGGTGGCACAGCACGAAGCATCAGAGACTATCCATGTGCAACTAACAGTGGGTAAAACTGCCTTCCAGTTTATAGCCTGCTACAGACCACCCACCCAAACCCAGGAACCCCACTCGGACTTCCTGAGAACACTGGAAAATATAAAGGTCTCTCCAAACACCATTATATTGGGAGACTTCAACTACCTAAACATAGACTGGGAGCATTACTCTAGCTCCAATACAGTAGCCCAAAGGTTCCTAGAATTTATAAACTCAAATGCTATGGAACAACTTGTTACCACTCCCACAAGAGGAGAAAACATACTGGACCTGATCATCACCAACATGGGGACTCTATGCTCCAGACCAGAAGTGTGTCCCTCACTGGTAAGATCAGACCATAAACTAATATCACTGGATATTCACATCCTGACCCCACCCCCTGCCCAGAAAACCACAGTGAAAAACTTCTCTAAAGCTAATTTCACACTCCTCAAAACCGAGGTGGAATCCTTCAAAGCCCCCGGGCCTGTGGAAAATACGGCACAGACCGCAGAATCCTTTATAAATGCATTCTATGAAAACCTTCAAAAACGCATGGATCATGCAATCCCAAATAAAACCAAGACCCAATCCTCCAAAGGCAGACATCCTGTCTGGTGGACCCCAGCCATAAACAAACTATACAACAGACTATACAATAGAAGGAGGAAGCTACTACATGATAGAGCAAAATCCCAAAAAGGGAAGCCATCTCTGATCAGTATTAGCAAAAAACTATGGGCACTCATAAAATTGTCTAAGGCCAGCTTCAAGAGAAAAATTGCACAGGACACTAAGGATAATCACAAGGCTTTTTTTAGTTATGTTAGGAACCTGGGTGGGAATTCCCAGATATGCTCAGAATTAGTCCAAAATGACAAATAATACACCAAACCCACAGACATTGCCAACATCCTAGCTGACAGGTTCAGCGCAAACGTCTCCCCCCCTCCCCACCAAAAGGGCAAATATCTGTCCCAGCAAAGTGCTGCCCCCCTGACATCTCAGATGCTCAGATAAGAGCCGCCCTCTCCAAAGCAAAAAACACAGCATCAATGGGACCAGGCGGTGTCCCGGGCTGCGTCCTACATGAACTCCAAGAAGAGCTAAACCCAAACATAAAACTACTGTTCAATCTCAGCCTTACTACAGGATATGTACCCAAAGAGTGGCGTACAGCAACAGTGGTCCCTCTCCACAAAGGTGGTGCCTCAACGGATCCTGGAAACTATCGCCCCATAAGCCTGACTAGCTTGGTCTGCAAAGCTATGGAAAGGATCATCATGGACCTCATAAATAAAGATATTGGGGACATACAGACACTGGATCCTACCCAGTTCGGCTTTGTTAAGAGCAGATCCTGCCTCTTAAAGCTGGTCGATTTCTTTGAAACAGTCACCAAGGCCATTGACGATGGGAAGGTGGTCCACACAGCCTACCTGGACCTTGCAAAAGCCTTCGATACAATACCCCACTCGGGCATTATAGATAAGCTCACCAGCTTAAATATAAACCCCTATGTCACTAGATGGGTTGCAAACTGGCTCAAGGACAGAACCCACATGGTTAGAATTGCTGGAGCCATGTCAGACTCCAAACCAGTTACAAGTGGCATCCCACAAGGCTCAGTCCTGAGACCTCTGTTGTTCGGTATATATTTCTCGGAGGTACAGGCCAACATGGAAGGACTGTGGCTGACCAAGTTCGCAGATGACTGCAAACTGGGTGTCATAATCGACTCTCCAGCTGACACAAGCATCCTCCAAAAGGGCCTCATAGAAACAGACAACTGGTACCAGAGCCATGGCCTCAAGCTAAATGCCAAAAAGTGTATAGTCATCCCCTTTGGCAAAAACAAAGTGCCCACAAATTACCACATAGGTGGTAATCCATTAAGTATGGAAGAAGTAATTAGGGACCTGGGGACCCAAGTTGATAGCAATCTCTCATTTGACAACCACGTAGCCAAAGTGGTTAGAAAAACATTTTATATAGCCTACCTAATCATAAAGGGATTCACATCTAGATCAGGGAGGTCATCGTGCCTTTTTACTCATCCCTCATCAGGCCCATAATTGAGTACAATGCCCCTTTTGGGATGTACCTTACCAGACACCTGCAGCAACTGGAAAGGCCCCAAAAGTACCTCACCAAGAGGATCAAAGGGCTCAAACAGATGCCATATGCTGCCCGGTTAAAGAAACTCCAGCTCTACTCAGTGGCATACTGCCTGCTCAGAGGCGATCTGTGCCTGCCGTATAAAGCCATGTCCAACCCGGAATTAATGGACATGCTGCACCTCAGAAAATCCAAATCCCATCGAGCTACGCACTCAAGAGACTTGAACCTCAGCACTGAAATAAATAGGACATGCTGGAGGGACAGATTCATAACCCAGAGGCTCCCTTCACTCTGGAATAAAATCCCAGTCCAGGTTAGGCAGAGTCCCTCATTGACTCTCTTCAAGAGGAATCTTGATGAGTGGATGGGAGATCGTAGGTTTGCCCCGGTATCACTTCTGTGTCACTGTTAGACAGAGGCACAGTATACTAACCTCGAAAAAGGGCATAGCAAAATTAATTTAAAATGGGTGGTGAAAGCGAAACACACTCTGGCTAGGCTTATAAATTCCCTAGGGCAGATAGCCTAGTATGAACCTATGAACCTCTTGTTCCCTTCCTTCCTACAGAATTTGTCATCTACCTGAGGAAAAATTATATTGCATCTACTTCGGATATAAACATTACTATGCAAAATACATTCTAGCAAAATCCTAAACCTTTTAGACTTTGTTGCATCTTTTGGGAACCATATTGATGCCCTCCCATCATTCCCTTGTAAATTGCCTTTCCCAATTGTTTTTCACCTCTTCTGATTGAGTCTTATACTTACCCTTTTTAGTAGCGGCTTCTGTTCCAGACTTGACTAAAAAGTCTACATATGCTTGTCTTTTGCTTAGCATCCCCTCTTCCTTTTCTCTTTGCCTATAATCTGATATCAATCCCTGGTACGGAAACCTGTCTCTAATCTGCAGTTCAAACTTCTGCTTGGCTTCATCCCACTCTTTCCCTCTGAAGTTATTTGTTCCCAGTACTGCAGTTCCTTTGCCATTTTTCTCCAATACATTCCAGCTCCTCTTGCCTATTTTCTATACCCCCTACTGGCAAAAATCTCCTTTCACCCTTCCCATGTTGGCTTAGTTTTTGTAACGCTTTCTGTAAATATATGGATATAATATTCTATATGGTTGTTATTCTTTATAGGGATCTGCATCAAAAATTTTACTGTTTCTTTATTTCACAGACTTTTCACCTATTCTATCATCACTCCTTTTAATTTTGATTTATTACCTTCTGTTTACATTATGTATATGAACCATAATTGCATAGCTTTAAAGTATCAATTCAAGTCAGCATTTAACTGAGCAATCCTGTGCTGATTTGTGATTGAGTGTGCAACTGCCTGGTAAGAGAAGATTTATTTTGATTTGTATTATATTTTAACCACCATTTTCCCTGTTTCTAGGATGACTAGGATAACTTGTAAACAAGAAGATTTACTTTGATTTATAGCTTGTTTTAGCTCAATTTTTACTGTTTGTTGCTAGAAAGAGATACATTTTCAAAAGGTAAACTCTAGCTATCCCAAGGGGCAGAGTCATCTATAAATTCTCAAGGACTGCAGAGAGGAACATTTCCGAGCTTTTCTAAAACAATCCGGTGTTGGTTTGTAATTTGTTAATTTTTACTGTTAAAAAGAGGCGCGACTGCAAGCAACAGTAAGGTGATACTATGATGTAAAGGAATTTCTGCTTTTGTGGGACTTTCACAACTAGTATGGTTCACAGCAATGACTTTATTGCACTTAATGTAATATTTGGTTGTATATTGTTTGTGTGAGTTTTCTCATTAAAAGTTTATTTAAAATCTCTGAGAATTCTGTGGTAGTTGATTCTGATTATCCTTTTTTTGTAAAATTCATAGGTTCATAGATTATCATTAGGCTAACGGCCCTTGTGGGTCACTTTAAGCCTAGCCAACTACCCCATGTGAGAATCAAACCCTGCACCTTCTGTTTGCAAGGTAAACACCTTAACCATTATGCCAGCCTCCCACATGAATTCTTTATTCATTTGCAGCTGAAAAGATTCCTTAAATGAGTATGTCATTAATAATTTGCTAAAGCACAAGTATCTTGCACAGAGTACTAAATGCTATGTGTATATCAAGACAGCACCTAGTAATACTCGGGATCTATGTTCCTTATGTCAGAAGCTGGATGATTTGCTTACCATTACTAGTATTAAATGTGGACTTACTGATGATGATTGCACTTGTCCAGTTTGCACAGCTTGGAAAACTGTTGTTACATATATCAATGACTGGACTGATGAGATAAATATGTTAGGCAAAGAGCAAATAGAACGTGTCTGTTGTCAGTAACGATCACTTAACCCCTATTGAACACGGTAATACCACTGACAACTTTGAAATTCTGAATACACATATTCAGCAACCTGAGGTTTCAGAGCATATAGAAGAATAAAAAAGAAAGAAAGGAGGCAGTTGAACAAATATAAAGAAAGAAAAAGAAACTGATTAGTGGCTATATAACAGAGAGAATACATACTAAAAAGGACACTGCTTTGTTATGTAACACACAGATTTTAGGGAATGATAACACAGTTCTATCAGAAAACTTAAGTGTACAGAAAAAAAACAGTTTTTCTAAAAGAGAAGTTAGAAAAAACAAGCAATGGGGCAGGTGAAAAGGAAGAAATCAAAACTGAATGTAGAAAGGCTGAAGAGCATTACTGTAAAAAAAAAAAAAGAGGAGAAAGATGTTGACAACATGGCTCAAGTTATGGGTATAAAAAGCCAGCTGGGTGAGAATTTTATGCATGCAAATATAATAAGGAATGAAAACAGTGGAATTAATAAGACTAATGGTGATGAAGATCATTCCTTTGTAAGAACTGATAGAGCGGATATTGTTGAATTAGAAAATGAAAATTCTTAAGTTTTGGTCAAAAAATATATTCTTGCAATTGGAGATTCAATTATTAGGGGAACTGACACTTAAATTTGCAGAGAAGATAATGAACATCGAAATTGTACAGCAGCAAAAATAGAGGATGTGGGAAAGGCCATAAATGCCTTAATGTAAGAAGTATGGATCAGTTTTTATTCATATTGGTACAGATGATCTCATCTACAAGGACTCTCGAACTGGTAGTACTGATATCCCTCTTAAATATTAGAGCTTGTACAGGTGTTAGGACGAATTCTTCACAAATCACATGTAGAAAGGAGAGTCATGTCACCATGAATGGTAGGATTTTTTGGGGTAAATACCCACATGAAAAATATGTCCTGTTTTAAATAATAGAAATGTATACAGCATCCAAGCCTAATTTTTGGCACACATGTTTAGACAGAATGGCATGCACTTGTCAACATCAGGGAAGAGAATTTTAGCCGCAGATTTATTTTGCAATATTTGACAAACACAAGGCATGATTTTTTGTGAGGCCGAAAATGTAACAATTTACAGATAGTAAAATTTGTTGCACATTTGATGGCTGTTAATGCTCAGAGCATTAATAATATTTTTATTGGGAAATTTCTTACATTCCCACATGATTGATGTTATTGTTTGCGAAACATGGTTAAAGAACAATGACAGGAAACCAGTTCTGCCATGGTATGAGTATTTTTACTGTAATAGATATTTTAACAAAAAAAGTGGATGTATTATGACAGGGATTAAAGTTTGTTATGAGAGCTTATTATTACACATTCATTGATAACACCAATACTCCAGATTAAGTGACAATGTAGATAACCCTGGAGCATATAACAATTGTTGCATGGTATAGACCACCAAAGTCATGAGCTGATGACCTAGAGGAAGTCAAACATGTCTTGCATGAAACACAGGAGGGAATAATAAAGGTGGCTGGATACTTAAATTTACCAGAAACAGACTAGAATAATATTGATTCAACAACATTAGTAAGGAAATTATGTTCAAGTTTTGTTCAGGAACAGCAATTCAGATTGTATAAAAGCCTACCAGGAACAGAGGGTACTAGATATTGTTTGTGTACCTAGAGAAATTATTGTTACTTCATGCCAAGTTTTACCACAGTTGATGTGCAGTGATCATGGGATTATAAAGGTTAATTTGTTGTTTGATAAGTTTGCCAATCTTAAATCTAAACTAATGCACAGAAGGTTAATAACAGATTATATGGAAGCAAAACAGTCACTATGTAAAACTAACTGGAGTAATGCATTCAGTGGAAAAACTACAGAAAGAATGCACAGAGTTTTAAAAGAGAAATTGTTTGATTGCAAAAAATTAAAAAAAAAATAAATGTTTATCATCAGGATCTAGGCACATAGCATCAGAAGGATATATTTCCATAAGAACAAGATACTTGATTAAGGTTGTGAAGGCTGCCAGCCTAGCTAGATAGACTTTTGTAGATAATTCTATGTCATTGTAAATATAAATGTAATCCACAGGCTTGTTTTACAAATGTAAGAAAACTGTTATATGCTGAACTTCAAAAATGTAACAACAGTGCACCGTGCTAGAAGAAAGCTGTTAAGTAAAGAATTACAACTGTGATCTCAGGCTTGGAGATAGGATGTCTGGGCTAGCAAATTCTTTCTATTGTCTTAATTTAAGAGATAATTACTAAGGTTTTACATGTAAAAGTTTATTTTATTGATGTGGCTTCCCGGCCAGGTGCAGCTTACAAAGACATGTAAATTTTGAGTTTCTGTTTGCCTGGGAACTAAAGGAGAAGTGATAAAAATGTTGTAATTTGAAATGACTCAGCAGTACTGGGTTTTATCAATTTAAGACTTTGTCAGAGAGAAAGATTGGGCATTTTGGATTTTGTCTGAAGCTGACAACTCACAAGCACTTTGCCTTGTAAGTAAAGTTATTTAGGACATAGTTTCTCTTAGAGTTAGATGAATTTAGCCAGATTAGTCTAGCTGTTTTCTATATTTATGTCAGACTATCCTACAATATTGTTTTAAAGTTCCTGTGATTTCTGAACTCTTGATTAGCACTGTGTTGAAATGATGAGATTTCTCTTGTGATTTTATTATTTATTATTAATTATTTTTAAACCTTTCAACTGTGGCTGTTTTGTGTAGAGATAATTTAAGCTCTTTGAGTACATTGCATGTATTTATTGATGCTGTCCAAGCCACTCCAATAGTCTTGCTGTTCGGCACATTTACTATTTGGATAACAGTAATATTACACATTGTAATTGGTCACCCTTTGGGAAAAGCCTTATAGTAGCTGATAATAGTGGTTGGTGGCAGTTGGTACTACCTTATAGTCTGGGCAGAAAGGGGGCACAGTTGGGGAACCTGTACCAGTCTTCCCCAGTAGTGTCTGTGTGCTTGTATATAAATCAAATCTTAAAGTGTGTGTGTGTGTGTGTGTGTGTGTGTGTGTGTGTGTGTGTGTGTGTGTGTGTGTGTGTGTGTGTGTGTGTGTGTGTGTAAGCTACTTGGGCAGGGACACGAAGCACTGGTTGAACAGAAAGGGTGCTGAAGGTTTTAGCTTGACCACTAAGTTGAGATCTGGACCCTATAGCTGTGCCAGTGAGGAGTCTTATTGGGGGTCTGGAGAGAAAGGGAGAAACCAGACCCAGACTGACTGTGATCTTTGTGTGCTCTTAAGGGGAAATTGTACTTTACTATGTGTGTACTGGTTATCCCCCCAATGTGCATGCCTCTCACCGGTGCTAGTGGTGTGGATTGAGGCTACTTGATTACTGGGTCAGTGCACAGGTGTCACAAAGATGACAGACAAAAGATATAAGAAATGGAAAAGAGGTTGATCAACAACTTTGAAAACTGAAACAAGATGGCCAGACAAATTAACACACTGTGAGACAAGATCAACAAAAATGTGTATAATGATATTCAGCATAGTAGGGAACCATTTTATAGATTCATAAGATATGGAAGGAGTAATGTCATACAGACTGATAAACTATATTTAGATTCTAAAATTTATTCTGAGACACAAAAGATTATATATATATTTATAAAATCTTATGCAAAGCAGCACAAAGGAGGTGATGAATTGTCCTAGTGGCATACAGGTAACCTCAAATACTGAAATTAGATTGTATTGAAAAAGAGCTACTTAAACTGGATCCAAACAAAGCACAGGGGAGAGATGGAATTAATAATAATGACCTGAGAACACTTCAGTATGAACATGCAGTACCATTATATCTATTACTTGCTACTATAAATATGACGAGCTTCTTCAACATTGGAGACATGCACTTGTTAAACCTGTCTTTAAGGGAAAGGAGAGCAGGAAAAGCCCAAAATCATACAAGCAAATATGTTTACTTTCATGCAGTGGAAAAATAACGAATAAGGTTATACTGAATAAATTGTTGTCAGAACTGAAACCATATTATCTACATGTACATGTTGAAAATAGTTCTATTATCACCTGTGACATGATGTTCTATAGTAATATAATAACAGCTATGAATGAAAAATTGAGCTGTGATGTAATTTATATAGATTTAACTTCAGTATTTGATAGGGTCATACACAAAACACTGATCTGTAAACTAGAACAACTAGGTATGGACAATCTCATGATAAGACAAATAGCTGCATGGCTTACAAACAGCTCATGGCAAGTACCGTACATCAATTGGACAGGTGAAATTTGAGGTAACAGGCAGGCTGTCCCACAGGGCTCTAGGCCCATACTTGTCTGGATTGTATCTTTCAGATCTGTCTTTTTTCATCTGCGGTGTTCTAAAGTCTGTATACAGATGCCTTGAAAATGGGTAAATTGATTACATGTATTACAGATATGAAAGACTAAAATATTTCAATCTGTACAATGTCTCATATGGATATTTAAGAGGAGATTTTATTCAGGTATATAGGGCATTGAGAGAAAAGTAATTCTGGGAATGTTTGGGGTTTATCGAAAAGTAATAGAGAATCATCAGACAATGTCAAAGATTCGGTACTTACGTATTATCACAACCACATTTGGAAGTCGCCCTAACTGGTAAAGTCAGACCGAAACTACTTCATGTTATGGTAACATGGGATATGTAAACTCCAAATTACTGGTTTATCCCATTGCTTCTGAAACAGGACACAAAAAGTTGTCATCCTGGGTACCATCCATCGTTTAGCACCATGACTGAATGGAAAAGTTTGTTAAGGACTACAGTGGCAGCTATGTGGTTGCGATAATATGCAAGTCTACCATGAATAAAACAGAAGTATTCAACTTTTAGCATACCTGAATGATACATAAAATGCAAACAATTAAACGTAAAAAGTAAATAAAACATATTTCTACATCAGATAAATATAGCTGTTCCTAATCAGTAAAGAGTGTAATGAATTCATGATTTGCAAAGTGGTGGTTTGGCAATATGCAGTTCTGAAAAGATGTGGATAACCTCCATTTAACTTTGGATAGTGTTCCTAAATAGGTCAGCTGACGAAACATTAATATAAATGTAGAAGCACAGCAGTATGCAATTAATCTTTTTTAGAATAATCTAAATTAATGTAAAACATCAATACATTACTGAAATTACACCACAAACAGTATCAGCACTTCAATTTCTGTAAAACACATGGCAGAATAGTTTATTTCATTTCACATTAAGTTATGGTGGTAAATGACACTACCAGGGAAGAGTAATTTGCAGTTCCTCTTTCAGAAACACTGTGATGCAAGGCTGTTGGGGACTTCTCACATCCCTTTTCAGAATAAAGTTGGTTGTCAATAACATCAGGAAATACACAGGCTTCAAATGTGGTTGCGATAATATGTAAATACCAAAGATTCTATAGGAATGAGAGGTGGACTAATTGGTTCTCTGAGAGAGCAGCTGATACATGGAACAGACTACCAAATTACATTAAAGCAAGCACTAACTCAGATAATAGGGATACTCTCATGCCAATGGTTAATAAGAATTTCTGCACTAGGCCATGTGGGATGTGTAATTATTGCAATAACATTGATAATAGTGGTTCCTTTACTCACCCAGATAGGGGTTGTAAGTATGTGTTTAAGGTGTCTGCTAACTACTTTACCCAACATGTGGTTTACCTGGCTTATTGTATAGTGTCTGCCTCCTATTATGTGGGTAAAACTGATAGGATGTTCAAAGACAGGATTAGAAAACATTTCTACAACTTAAGGATAGGTTCTAGCAACAATGCTCTATCTAAGCATGTTATGCAAGAAGGGGTTAGTCATACCTTTCATTTTTTGGTCATTGACCATACCTTTCCTAGTATAAGAGAAGGTGACATCACGAACTGCACTGAGAGTAAAGAAGGGAGATTGATCATTTGACTTAGGGCAGATAGAGAGAAAGGCTTAAATGAGAAAGCTTCCCTTAAACCTGTATTGAAATCTCGGCATTTAAAAGTGTTATGACTTTTTAATTTAATGTTTTATGATCGTATATGCATATATCCATGTTATATATATATATATATATATATATATATATATATATATATATATATATATATATTTATATATATATATTATATTTTTTATTTTTAGTCATAAAATGTATTTTGTGAATTGTATATTTGCTTTCATGGTGAAAGTTATAAACTCATGTTTTATATTGTACTCAGTATGTGTTTAAGATACAACCTGATGGCTTTTATCATGTGACTTTTTATCATGTGATTTTCATCATGCAGTTTGATTGGTCAGGTTGTTTTATTTAAATTTGGTTATGGAGTGTGCAATATTTTGGTCTGACGAAGCTAACTGTGAAAACGCTTACCTGTTCCTGTGCTTGAAGTTTACTTTTATGGTCCTTCTGCGTGTTTGCTTCATTGTATAGACTGTTGGATTATTTTATTTAAACTAACTCATATATAGTTAAGAACAGCCTGGGCGCTTATAATGGGAACAGCTGTTTTGTTGTATTGGCAAGTTAGAAGGACATTATTGACCGTGTTTGAAATATTTGTTTGCATTTATGTATGTATGTATGTATGTATATATATATATATATATATATATATATATATATATATATATATATCTATATATATATATATGTATATATATATATATATATATATATGTATATATATATATATGTATATATATATATATATATATATATATATATATATATATATGTATATATATATATATATATATATATATATATATATATATATATATATATATATATATATATATATATATATATATATATATATATATATATATATATATAGGCATCAGGTAATCCTAAACAAGCTTGTTCTATGAGGATTATCATTTTATCCCCCTTAATTCTTCCTCTCCCAGATAAATTCCTTCAACTCTTTATTAATTATTGCCCACAAATTCTCCTCTGGTCAATAAAAATATGACTGACTTGTACATAAAACTAAAAGGGACTAAAACATTTTAACCGATTGTATCTTAACTAACAATTTCTGTGACTAAGAACTTCCAATTTCTCAGTTGGAAAGGGTAGCCCTCAACCCCTTCCCAGTGTGTATGCATGTTGATTGTAATTTGAAGTACATAATTACATAACTAAAGTATGTTTGTGATTGGTGGACTCATTGTAATACAATGTATTTATGGAGTTTGTTTTTATTTTGTGATTTATTTATGCAGCTCCTCTGAAGGCTAAGCCAAGGTACCTGAGGATTTAATAAAAGTATTCTGTTTTGATTTATGTAATCTTGGTTTTCTGCTGTCATTTTAAGGTTACAGATTTCTGTTAGTACTATGACCAATGAAATTCTGCTCACTATAAGCAGGTATTATCTTTGTTTTCCCCAAGTGGTTTGAGTCCAAGATGTGAACACTGCTTGTGTATTTATTAATATGTTCCATAATGATACATTCAGTTGCCCTACATATATTCCTGGCAAGGCTTATGGTTCTCTAGTTAGCTGGATTAGTAATGTGTCCCCCTGTATGGATGATGACTATAGCAGTTCTCCATAACTCTTGCAATAATTCACTGGAGAGGCTGAAATTGAATAGACTTATTAACTGATTTTCCAGACAATATTTTCTGCTGACTAGAAAGTAGAAAACTGACAAAAAGCCAGAAGATTATCTAATGCCATGTAGATTTTGTTTTTAGCCTTCAATATAGCACTCAGGACTTTCTTGGAGGAAATCAGGGGTGACATATTCATGATAACATGTTGGATGTTATGGGGAGATAAGGGAGTAGGGTTTTAGTTGAATTGGTCAGCTTGTCTGTTGGCTATTTCTTCACTGGATGCATATGTAGAGTTATTCTTCATTAACTCACACCAGTGCAGTTTCTCAAACACCGGAAGACGGATTTGTGGTTATAATTACTATGGGTAGCAATTTACAACTCATACTTGCTTTTAGAGAACTTGATTTTTTCTGCTAAGTTTCTTGTTGTAAATTCTGAGCTCACCTGTAGCTGATGAAATGTCTAGTTTGCACTTTTGGTGCAATACTTTCTCTTATTGTTTAGTTGAATTATCCTAATGTTCTACCAGATTGATTTGTGCTTGAATGTGGTGCTTGATATATTTTTGCCTTATGGTGGCAAAGCCTCGATGCAAGTTGGGAGGCATGCTTATAATGTAGCCATGAATATGGATGTGTGTATGTGGTGAGGTTGTTGAGGTGAGGATGTTGTTTTCATTTTATCAGGTCATCAGTCATCTGGAGTAGATTTGGATTTCAGTAGTCTCTAAAGACAGGTGTTTCAAGTTAACTCAGGTGTGACATTTAACCTAAATGTTACTGCACAGTAGGTCAGATGTGATCATTTATTTGTTAGTTATTAGTGTTGAGCTTGGTAAAGCTATATTGTTGATATCCAGGTCCAATATTTTTGATCCCGTTTGTTGTTATAAGGACTGCTCAGTTTAAGGCATTGACAGCTAGAAGGAGGATAGCAAAGCTAACAGAAATTGGTTTCATCAGACTGGAAGTGAGGCATCCCTCTGCAGTCTTATTAGAAAGACAAGGCTGTGTTGCATTCTCAGCAGGTAGTATTAAACAAGAAAGGAAAATGTATTTATTTACTTTTTATTAACAGTCCAGTGTTTGCTTCATAGACATGCCACATAGCTACCAGTGATGTGTTGCTCTCTGTAACTGTACCTTGTCTCAGGATCACAGTTTCTCACCATTTCACTGTCTGAGTAACCTGTATTAGACAAATAGAATGAGTTGAGTGAATCTGTCTTAATCCCTGATCCCATGATCATAGAAAACATTATTAAATTATTTTAAAAAAGGTGATGGAAAACTGCATTCTCTAGCAGCAAAGGAATCATACACACTTTATTTTATTTTGCTTATGTTTGTGGGGTCTGTCTGATTGGATTTAGTAAAAAATATTTTTAATGGAGGCTCGGAGAAAAGAGCTCCAAGATATTACAAACATTTTTAACCATACATTCAGTAATATACATTAACAGACATTAAGTAATATACGTTAACAATTACACATACACTTGTTGGTTAGATTACATTCCTATGAAATAACTCATGTATTGCAGTATAAAAAACACTTGTGTATTAATAGCTGTTGAAAACTAAATATTTGCAGAGGTGTATTAGTGGGTTTGCCAAATAGATAATAGATCATGTGATTATCATGTACAAATTCAAAGAAATGGAGGTGAGGAAGGAAATAGGTAAGGCAAAACATGGTAATGTGTAGTTAAGAGGAGGGGTATAAAGTAAGTTCAGAAACTATATATGTATCTCTCTCTCTCTCTCTCTCTTTATATATATATATATATATATGCACACACACACACACAGACACACACACACACACACACACACACATGTATAGATAGATTAGATACATACATTATATATATCATACAAATATATAGATAGATACATACATTTTTTATATATGTATATATATATATATATATATATATATATATATATATATATATATATATATATATATATATATATATATATATATATATATATATATATATATATATATATATATATATAGATACATTCCTATCATGTTTATATTAGAATTAATGATGTGGCAGGTGAACAGCATCACAAAAAATATGTATCTGGCTAGGAGTTGCTTATAAAACAATTCAGGTATTGATGAAGACTGATGTGGGCATAGGATTCACAACGAAGGGAAATGGTTGATAATATGGCAAGCTGGAGAGAACATATTAAGATACAACCAAATACCCTAATACTGGGTGATTTCAACTACCCTGCCATTAACTGGGAAAACTACTCATGTACAAACACCTTTGCCCAATGGTTCTTGGAATTCATAAATAAATTCCAAAGACCTGGCTTAATTAATCCTTAGTCCCACCAGGGGCTCCAATATCCTAGACCTGGTCATTACCAACATAGGAAATTGATGCTCCACACCTATGATCTCCCCCTGATTGGTCAGGTCTGACCATAAGCTAATCGCCCTTGACATCCACATCCCACCCCCACCCCCCAGTAAGGAAACCTCCATAAAAAACTTTTCCAAAGCCAACTTCATGCTACTCAAGTTAGAAGTGACAAACTTCATGACACCCATGCAGACAGGAACCGAAAGTTCGACTGCTGAATCCACTAAGGCACTGTACGAGCACATCCACCCGTGCATGAATTGTGCCATGCCCAATAGAACCAAGACACTCTCCTCCAAAAAAAGGAAGTCAATCTGGTGGTCCCTTGCCATAAACAAACTTTACAACAAAAGGAAGAAACTGTTGCAAAAAAGAGGAAAATCCCAGGATGCAAAAAACTCCCTTAACAGCCTCAGTAAGAAGCTGAGATCCCTCATAAAATCCTCCAAAGCTAGTTACGAAAATAAAATTGCCAAAGATTCCAAAGACAACCACAAGGCATTCTATAGCTATGTCAAGAATCTAATGCTCAAATCTCCTCTGAGCTACAACAGAATGGCATTAAATATACTGATCCACAGGATATTGCCAATATCCTGGCAGATCGATTCAGTGCAAACATCACCCCCCTCTCACCCCCTAAAGGGCCCATCTCAATACCAGAAAATTGCCAAATTCCAGTAATAACGGCCGCACAGGTAAAAAATGCATTCCCCAAAGCTAAGAATACAGCATCATTGGGACCAGATGACATCCCAAGCTGTGTACTACATGAACTACAAAATGAACTGGCACCTCACCTAAGTGTCATATTTAATCACAGCCTCACATCAGGCTCCTTGCCCACTGAGTGGCGCACAGCTACAGTTATTCCACTCCACAAGGGGGGACCCACCTTGGATCCCAGGAACTACCGCCCCATCAGTCTGACGAGCCTGATCTGCAAGGCCATGGAATGTTTTATCATGGAACTTATAAACAAAGACATTGGCAATCTTCAAACACTGGACCCCATGCAGTTTGGGTTTGTGACGGGCCAATCTTGTCTGCTGAACCTGATTGACTTCTTCGAATCAGTCTCCAGAGCCATGGGCAAGGGTAAAGTGGTCCACACAGCCTATTTGGACCTCGCCAAGGCCTTCAAGACCATCCCCCACTCTGGAATCATAGATAAACTTACTAAGCTGGGCATTAATCCCTATGTCACTTGATGGATTGCCAGCTGGCTTACTGACAGAACCCACACTGTAAAAGTAGCCGACTCCAAATCCAGCTCCAGACAAGTGACAAGTGGAGTACCTCAGGGTTCAGTCCTGGGACCGCTCTTGTTTGGCATCTACTTCTCTCAAGTACAGGCCAACACTAAGGGACTCTAGCTAACAAATTTTGCAGATGACTGCAAACTGGGAGCCATTATTCAATCCCTGAATGATGTAGATATTCTGCAAAAGGGCCTTCAGAAACAGATGCTTGGTGCCCGAGCCAAGTGCTCAAGCTCAATGCCAAGAAATGTATAGTTATCCCCTTTGGGAAAAAATATGTACCCATGAATTATCACATAGGTGGCAGTATACTAAACACTGAAAGTGTGATAAGAGACTTACGGACACAGGTGGACAGTGGTCTCACCTTTGATAACCACATCGCCACAACAGTCAGGAAATCCTTCTATGTGGTACACCTCATCACTAAGGGCTTTTCATCCAGAAAAAAGGAGGTCATTGTCCCACTGTACTCATCCCTCATTAGACCCATTATAGAATACAACGTTCCGTTTGGTATGTACCTCTCAAGACATCTGCAACAACTGGAAAGGCTGCAGAAATACCTCACTAAAAGAATAACAGGCCTAAAGCAGATGCCTTATGCTGACCGTCTAAAAACACTCCACCTATACTCGGTCGCATATCGTCTGCTCAGAGGCGATCTCTGCTTAACATACAAGGCCATGTCAAACCCAGAGCTGCTGGACATGCTACACTTAAAGAAATCCCAGTCCCTCAGAGACACACACTCCAGGGATCTAAACCTTGTCATCATAATGAACAAAACATGCTGGAGGGATAGGTTCCTGACCCAGAGACTCCCCAGACTCCAGAACAGACTGCCCATACATGTCAAGCAGAGCACCTCTTTGGCCTTCTTCAAAAGCAGCCTTGATGATTGGATGGCTGACAGGAAATTCATCCTGGGGATCACATCAGTCGCCCTGCTAAACAGGGGTCCAGAAGAAATAGCCAGGGAATTGTTATGGCTAGGCTTGTATAGGCTAGTACCAACCTATGAACCTATGATATTTGTCCCAGAGATATACAGGAGTAAATGTATTGATCTGAGTGGTAAAGTTTTAGTTGTACTTTAAGTGAGATTGCATTGTGAATGGATTTTAGTAGTAGTGGGATGTGGTTCCATAGTTTAACTATACTATCTGACTTCACAGAGTCACCTGTAGTATTATATGATTTCATTATAATGATTAGAGATTTTTCTCGAGAGCATAAAATTCAGTTGGGGAATAGTGCTTTATTACTGTGTGACACTCTATGAGCCAAGTATTCTTCAACCAAAATACAGTGACCTTAGGAAGACTGAGATGACACCTTACTGTACTCGTTTGCTGATAAGATATAATTTTGGTTAAAAATGGCAATTACCAAAGTACAGCGGTAAAAATAAACTTTACCCTCTCTCCCTTGATGTAAACATGCCAGATTTGAGGTGTGATGTTTATATTCCGAACAATACTGCACACCTTCACCATCAACAGCCATGGAAGGTTCCATTTTGCTCATCTTTCCTGGTTCTCCTCTGTCAATCAACCCTTGATTTTTCTTTGTAGTTTCTGAGAAATAATAGAGTCTCAGAAACACTGAACATATTGGAAATGAATTTGTTGTGCTAGATGTGGGCTTTCAGAGTGCTGTCACAATTAATTTTGTGCTTTGCTGTTAATACTTTAGTTTCTCATCTGTATTATAACATGTGTTCTGACATTGCCAGCAAGGACCTTGTGGTGTCACATGCAGAATTTGCTCACCTGCTCTACCTACAGCTATGAGCCAACACCCTCACTACAATGTGGTTCTACTGCTGCAGCATTCCCCATGTACCGTCACATCTGGAGTGACAGTAGCTTCCTGTTCCACTTGAACAATGGTGTGCATTTGTGCATTGTCTTCCACAAGGGCCACTGATGTTCTGCCACTTACTTGTATGGTGATCCAAGTGTTTGTTTCCTTTTAGTACTTTCTTGTTCAGTTTTGTTATTGTTTTGTTCTGTGTACTCCATTTATTTGTCTGTACCCAGCTAAGTTGTCAGGTCTAAATGCCTTTCCAATTTGATCATGCTACTAGCCAATACAAAGTTAGAACTGAACAATGGAGCTAACTAGTTGTAGTAAATACCCAATCTCACTTAATGATATGGCAATATGTTTACAGTAGTAGCTGTACTGCAACATTTTAAATGTGTGACGTTAGAACAATGTTTGTACCAAGTGCAAACATAAGATTACTTATTCCTAATACTTCATCCTCATCTCTTTCAGATGTCACTTAAGTGACTGTCATCTTATGTTAACCATCTCAGAGAAATGGTGTTGCTGGTCATTTACAGTAGTCAGGTAAATGTTTGCTGAGATAGAAGGTATACTATACATCACACAAAAAACAAAATTTTATGCAATATGCTGCACACCAGGAGTTCTTATGACTTCCCTTCATAAGTACGTAGACTAAAAAAGCCCCATTGTAGCTGATGAGACATACCCAACTGTATGTGCACATTGTTTTAGGCATATACTTACAGTTGGTGTTTGAACTGTAATGGCTGTGTTAGCTTGGGTCATAATGCATCAGTATTCCAGTCTGAGTCATTAATTTCACAAGTTCATGTTGTCATTGTCTTCCCACACTGCATTTTACTTCCCGGGGCCATTCGGCTGCATAAAATTATAGCAGTGGCTGCACTGTACTGTTACACAGGTAATGTGTACCTTCTTTTCACAGGTTACTGTGATTCATTAGCTATCAACATTTTGTCTGATTCATTGGCTATCAACATTTTGTCTGTTAGATTTGGCATCACCTGAGGTGAAGGTATCAACACATAGTTCTTTCTGTATGGTCTGCAAGATACGTGGACGATTCCCATCAGACTCGTATACTGGATTCCATGATGCACAAAGTAGTTGTCATCTAATGGGAAGGTAAATGATGTAAATAAAATTACTTTTTTAATTCCAGGTGTTGTACTATAAAGACTTAGTGTGCCCATGGTAGTGCTTTTGTGGCATTGTACCAGTATTTCAATGCCCTCTGAAACTGTTGCCTAGCATTGGGGTGTGGGACCACCATCCTGCATGGAGCATGACCACGATTGTGTTTACTGTCTGTGCAGCAGCAAGAACTGAGAAGGTGTGGCACCACCCCAGTTTTTGTGTTACTTTGTAGAAATCCTTATTGCATCTGTTTTTGATCCATCTTTACCTGTGTCTAGACTGTGTAGCTGAGACACACAGTGCAGCTGTAGCTCTTCTAACTCATTAATGCTGATAGATCAGTAATGTCCTGTGCAGAGCAGATGATGTGCTGTTTACTTCTTGAATTATAGACATTCAGATGTCAGAACTGCCACCCATTACATCCCTGTTTCTCATCAAAGATGTACCATGAAGGAAAACAACACAGTTTGACTCAGTGAGTTCATTCCTTATTTGATCTGGTATTCAGAGCTACCAAACATCACTAATCAGCAGACTCCTAGATCAGTCTTCTTATTGCTATGTTCTATCACCCCAGGCATTTTATAACCAGTTGTTTTCAGTTATCAGTTTCTTTGTGATCGCTAGTGCAAGAATGCTTGCTGTGTGGTCATTCTTTTTTTTTCTCTCTGCAGTGATTATAATGTTAGTTTTATTCAGTGCAACATTTTACATCATCCAGAGACATGCTGTGATTTACTCGTATTTATTTCATTGTTTTGCAGACTTGTAATAAAGAGTAACTTGATTTGGTCAGACTGTGTTATTGGTGGTTATTCACCCATTTCATTGGCCTTGTTAAGTAGTCTTTATGCAGATTACTTGAATGTGGTAAATACTGGTGTTACTTGTTGAGGATGTGATTGATCCAAGTTCCCTGAAATGAGCAGTTTGGCACATACATGACAAAGTCGGCAGTATAACTGGGGTGATATACATGTAAAGCTGAATACTTATTGATGATAACTGTAAACTTACTGTGTGAACTGTCATGGATAGTTCTGTGTTTACATTTTTTCTTATTCTGTATACAAACATTTATAAATTCTTGGAAGTGAAAAATGTCCATTTTACTGCATACTAGACCCAAAGTACCGAGATGAATAAGCATATGTAAATGGACTAAACTTGCATCACTGCATTTTTTTGGGGAAAGGCAGCCATGTCCTTCTTGGCTGTATAAGTTTAATGATGTATATAAACCATCTGAGGCAGAAAGAGTGACAGATGTATTACTTGTTGCTCTGTCTCAGCAGTTTATGCATGCAATAGAAGGCCTCATAGATGACAAACAACTAGTAGTTTTGCTAATTTTCATCAACTACTTGTACACTTATGTTGATGACTGTTTGACATGCATTCCTGGGATCCACAACAGAATAGTCCCACTACATAATATGCATAAGCAAGACATACCACCTATCTTCAGCCCCACTTAATCTGTGTCATCCTCATAACACCTTTTTAAGTAAAAGCATCACATAGCCACCCATTTGACTCACCAGGCAGTATGGTGTATGGAAGTCACAAATACCCCCACCTTCAAAAATGCCTACTGCCACTTCTTGTCATTACACACTGTTATGCATAAGCAGGACATACTCATTAATTGCATCCCAACACACTATGTTATGCATCAGCACCACATTCCACTGACAGTGGGTGTAGAGTGGGGTGGAGGGGGTGGCTGTCCTGTGTCCAAGATGTGAGTAGTCATGATCCACAGATGCTCATGTGGCAGTGATAATTCTGGTAGTTTGTGCAAAGAACTAAATCTCTGACTTGTTAATGAGCTGCTTCCTGTTCCAAGGGCACAAGGTTTGAATGTTTCCACCTTCATTTGCCTGCTGTGTGACCTTGAGCAAGTCACCTAACCAGATAGTGGTTTGAAGCAAATGGAAATTTGAGTTAGGCCCCTTAATGGTCTGCTGGACTACATGACTGCTTACTACCTATGAACCTATATATCATCCTTCTGTTTATAAATGATGATAGTGCCTTTGTGGTTAGGACAGAAGCACTTCAGTGCTCTGCCCATGATACGTGGACTATAGCAAGTTGTTTGTCAAGTTAGAAGTGACAAACTTCATGACACCCATGCAGATGGGAACTGAAAGTTTGACTGCTGAATCCTACACAGTACCAGTATTTTAATTCATCTTTGTGCATCAGCTTAGACTGGATGGTTGTGGCAGATGTTGGAGAAGAAGAGGGACAACAACACCTACCTACAGCTTTGTGGTAGAACCACACTTGTAATCTGTGTCAGTTCCTTGTCACTTTGTTGTGCCTAGGTTGCACATTAACTACCTTCAGCATCACACCACACTTTTTGTGTTACCCACCACCAAGTGTAAGCTTGGCCTGGAAATGATATCACCATCATCATGCTGTTATGCAACTATTTGTATGTCAGTGCCTTGATAAATAGCTGTACTGTGATAGAGAACCATTAAGGGGCATCATAAATGGATGCTTTCCTGGGAAAGCTGTGTCACCGACTGGAGGTATGTTACTTCATAGGTGTACTTTCAGACCACATTGACAGAACTAATGGTCAGGTAAATCAGCTGGCTACAATCACAAATTAAAAGGTACATAACATTTTCACAACTTGGAGCAGATGTAACAACTTCCCTTTATTAAGGACTACAAAAGACATTTCAGTGTACATATATAGGTACTACAACAACAGATCACATTTCACTGCTAAATCACATAATCAACTGTGAAACAAAGGATGCCAGACTGAAAACCTTTTATGTCTCAGAAGTAGCCCACTGTTATGTCACATCACACTACCTTTATCAGAGCATTGAAATATGCAGCCTAGAAATCATTCATAAAACATTGTGCTCTTCCTGAATAAACAGACCCCACGGTAACATTTGTCAAAGTAAGCATTGCTACACTCATGCAATTAAGTCATCTATTAATTAGTTTTTTGTAGGTTTCCTGAGAAAACATGACACATTTATTAAACATTACTGGCTTTGATTAATACAGCAATTTTATTGCAAGGAAATATAGTGTTACCAAGTTCTTGTTTTTATTCTGTATTGGGTGGTGCAGAAGTTGTACAACATC
Organism: Protopterus annectens; assembly: GCF_019279795.1. NCBI lineage: Eukaryota > Metazoa > Chordata > Ceratodontiformes > Protopteridae > Protopterus > Protopterus annectens. The sequence goes on along the minus strand of NC_056745.1, from coordinate 256,664,200 downwards.
ATTTTTTGCCTAATTCCATGATTCGGACAGCTGCAGCACATAGTTTTCCAAAGTATCCATCAGGAATGGTTCTTTTCTTTCATCTTAATGAACATATTTCTGAACTCTGTTTTAATGCACATTGGTTTGTATTAATGTACAAACCATATCTTCTAGTACAGAATCAGGTTTGTAGACATGCAGTGATGTCTGTCTTGCTGTCTCACTTGTATTTGTGGAGAATTAATGGAGGATGTAGCATTTTCACCCATGATGTCATTGTCTGTATGATGAAATGGCCTTTCACACAGAGAAGACAGTCCTTGTTAAACTATGCATGCAGCCTAAGTGAGGGCACAGATTATGTTAAATGTTGGTATTGTGTACAAGCAGGTTGTCAGTAAGCTAAGCTTTACTGCATGCAGTATTTAAAACACTATGAAAAGGAATGCAAATAATTTCTACAGTGCTATCAGAGGCATGCTGTGGACTGAGCAGTACCACAACATAAATTTAGGAACAGATGTGTACTGGTGCATTTTAGAATTTGATAACTTGTGTGTGTCTTGAGCTCCTTGATGGCTGGTTTTCCTCCTCAACTTCATGAGTTTGATGCTCCTCACTGAGCCCCACCAGCAGCCATGCTTTGCTGTGAACAATTTACATGTTCATTGAAGTGCAATGTTGATATCATCAACTTATAAAATATAAAGGGTCATTAACAGCACAGCACCTGTTATTAAAATTCTGTTCTTACAAATCCAAAATAGCTAAAGCTTTATGGTCACATTATATAGCCTGAATTCTGTCAAAGATGTAATACATCCTCTTTAGAGCAAACAATACTAATACATAATGAAACACTTCCAACACTGATGTCTGATGTGAAGATAATATACTGGGGCAGTACCTCAGTAAGCATGAGTTTTTGATATTATGACCTCCGGCCCTTTCTACTGACTGCTGCCTTTGTAGAAAAGAAGTTATTTTAGCATCTGATACATTCAGAATCATCCACTTCAGTAAGAGAAGGAACAGCACAGCATAATTTCTAGTATTTACATGCATTCTATCTAAACATATCCTTCCTGAAAAACATTAGTTTGCCTATGTCATCATACTCACATTGTGGATAAATCTTGCAGCGATTCTTGTGAAGCAGTTGTGATTCAACCAGGGGATCCACTTTGCTGTTATAGTTTCTCTGTCCTCATTGCTACTTTTAACACACCGGTATAAGCTGTTAAATTCAGACTGTGACTATGCACAAAGAATTTGGCTAGAATAATGCTTCCTTCTCTTATCCATCTGTTTCTTCACTCCTGAAAGGTACAAAGGGCACATTTACTTTTAATGTGCCAATTACACTATTACACAGCAGATAACAGAAATAACTTAGCAGTGTTACAGACATGTAAAACTATGTGAACTTCATAGCAAAGACAGTATAAGGCATGATGTCTGATAGTGATGTTCTTACCTTTGGTAACATGCCACCCGTCAAACCACTGCTTGACACTGAGATGACTGCCTTGTGTGTATTTTCATAGGAAAACATGCTGTCACTGGTGTGGCTGGCAATTAAAACACCTTCATTGCCAAGAAAGTGAAGTGCATGAGTCTGTCCTTCCAGCTCCATGGCTTTCGAACTTACCTGATTGCTTTGCACAAGCTGGAAGGCAAAGGAGAGTTTTTTTCAAATTTTGCATAAAACAGATTATCAATGATAAACACAGCTGTTACATAAAGCCTGTGCTGTAGATTTAAGTTGTAATGTATGGTACTGTATCAACAATCTGCATAAGTACCTGCACTAACTGTAAGTCAGTGATCCAATCTGTGTCCAAGTCCATAACAGAGTAACAGCCATACTTTGCAGTATGACTAGGAGCACAGGACTTGGCATCACCACCAAGATGTGCTGCAGAGTTGTGTAAGCCCACAAGCAGTTTCTGTAGCTATGCATACCTCATGTAACATACTGATGGAATGAGATAACAGTTTGGGATCAAATGGTCGGTGCTACAATGATATGGCATCAAATTCATGGTTTGAACATGCCCAGCATACTACACTACCAGGGTCGGCCTTTGGTCAAATGGTGCCCTAGGCAAAAGGGCTCCATAGCACCCCTCCACACCACCCGGTGCCCCCATCCTGGTCTACCTACACCATTCAAATTACTGGAAAAGCACCCCTACTAGAGTGACGCCCTAGGTGGCTGCCTAGTTGGCTTATGCCTAAGGCTGGCTATGCACACTACCACCAGTAACATTCATACCTGATGTAATTAGTAAATTCCCCAGTGCCATATAGCCCAGCATTGGGTGGGTATGAATGAATTTTTGATATCCCTTGCAACACATTCTCATCAGGGCAGTTGAGAAACAAAGGAATTTACAAATAAAAGCAGTTTAGGGACATAGACAGGTGAGATGTGTTAACATGCTGTGATGGCACTTTCAACAATGTTTTCTGATTCTGTTCTGGTTGGTCATTTCTCAGAAAAGGCAGTATGAAGATAAAGTACACTGTTAACACTGAATTAGAAAGCCATGTAGTTATAGTCACATGTGTGAAACAATGGCAAATAGGGATATGCAGCTAAACAGATTACTTACAATATTCAAACCTGGAAATGTGTAATTTGATGGATTTACATTTAATAAAGTTCCTGACTGGTGTTGTCCAGTCAGGGTCATCATCATCATCATCATCATCATCATCATCATCATCAGTGCCTTCAGTATGTGAACTTGCTGTGTCCATCAAAGAAATTACCATCAGCAATGGCATAGCTTGTATTAATTGTTGCTGTAAGGATATTGACTTGTGTGACATGATGACCATACAGTGCATCCACCTGTGTGGCTGTACTTTGATGTCTGTCCCCATTGAAGTATATAGGGTCCATTTGGACTTCTATCACTTTATGATCTAAAGGAGACATAAACGGAGATCCAACACATATCTTATTACTTTTTTTTCTGTCCTGTCAGACCTCAAATTTATCAGCCCAGGCCCTAGTGCTCTACTTCCTCACAGGGTCTACCTGCCATCCTTCTATTCCCCAGACATAATCCAGTGTTGTTGGGGCCAGTCATGTATGTTAAAGGTGTCAGGGCTGAAAGCTTGAACACCTGTGCTTCTGTCTGGTGGAGGGCTTTTATTTTATATGCTCTACACAATTTCCCTTTCTCTGCCCCTCATGCTCATTAGTTACATCTGAGGGCAACTACCCACTTTTGGATCAAGCCTGAACTTAGGGAGCATTACCAATGATCACCCCCTAGAATGGGCACACCCATCCCTCCCTCCCTCCTACACTATCAGTCGCGCAAACTGGTAATTGAACTCAGGTCATCTGTCCATTGTCAGGGCTTTATCTCATTATGCCAAAGCGGCAACATATATCACATTAACACGATTTTGCAAAGCCATACATAGGTGTGCCTCAGTCCACACTGCAGGAGTATTAATTTCAGATACAGTGCTATAAATCATTCTACAAAACATTTCCTACTGTTTCTTGGTCTGTACAGTACACATACTGAAGGACACAGGAAACTGTTGCATTGACAGAATTTGGCAGGATGTGCAAAGAAGGGAGATCTCCAGTGTATTTTTGTAGAAAATAGTGACACCCCCAGCTTTTTTATGGCTCTGTCTATTCTAATAATATTACAGCTCGGCAGGACTATGTCTTCCTTTTGTTTTCTGTCTATTCTAATAATATTACAGCTCGGCAGGGCCATGTCTTCATTTTGTTTCCTGGTGGTGCCAGGTTTCCGTGGTGACTAAGATGTCTGGAATGAGTAGTGCTATCCATGCATGCACTTCAGAGATTATTTACAAATACATCCTAATTCGGAATGGTACATATGAAGGCCAGGGTGGGAGTATGAGGTATTAGTGATAAAGTAGCTAATGGTGATATGATGTCTGGTGCCTGTATATGCTGAGTCGGGCCTAGGTTTGGGTGGATGTCAGCACTAAATGTTATTGTTATGGAGGCTTGATGTAGCAGATAGAGGCATTTTTGAGTAATTTTTATGTATAATACCCAACTTATGAAAAAATGGTTGTTGCTTTGGAAAATTGTACTTGACAATAGGATAAATGAGTGCTGATATAGAGAGATGAGGTTCAGAAGTATTGTGTTAGGAGAAAAAGTATGAGTTTGTTGGAATTGTGATGTTAACGGATGTTGGTAGGATGTTAAGTGTGCAAGTAGGAGAAGAGACACTAGCATGAGGAATTTTAGGAGAAACCTTTTTCTAAAATGTAAGAAATAAAGGGATATGAAAGTATAGGGGATGTAGGTGTAGTTAAGGTAGGATGTAGTAGGGGTTTATTTGAGGAAAGTAGAAACTGAAATGTAGAATAATAGATAGCTGATGTTGAAGATAGCTCCAAATAACAACGGATATAGTGCAAAACATTATGGGAGGGAGCAGACCTCTTAACTCTTCCAATTTTTGCCTCATACTTCTGGTCTGCTCCTCATAAAAGAACGACTTCCACGCAGAAAACATATGCTGAAGGTATAGCTGTAAGAATACCTGAAATTAAAATCAAGTTAAGGTCTGAATTTATTAGTGACAAAATCTTTAAAAATAAGAGCTTTTTTCTAAAGCAATTAAGAGTTCTTTAGATAAAAGTAGCTGGTCATATGACATACCTTTCTTACCAACTTGTCATGTGAAATTTTTGAATTTGGAGCCAAAAAAATTAAAGAGACATGCTATAATAAAACGAACACATTGCAACAGCATAACTCAAAAAACAAACTAATTAATTATATGGTATAACACTAAAATTAAAATGTTAGCTAAGAAATACATAAAATTAAATGCTAGAAGCACTAGATATCTGCTTATCATAAAATGATGGAAGAACTATGTATAACACTGTTAAGGACTAAAATCAGAATGAGGTAAAATAGAACTACATAAACATGAAAATGGAACTTATTAATGACCCAGAGCACATAATGTAGGGAATCGAAATATAAGAAAAATGTAAATGCATACCATATGTGGAGAGAGATTATTTTTAATTATTTTTGTTATGCCTTCATTTTAAGAAGGCCATTAATAGATATAATTTCATTAAGATGTGGGCCATAGTAGCATCCAAATAAATCTGCCACCCAAGTTACCATTGTTCCAATATAATGGACCATGGGCTACCCCTAAGTTTGACATCTGCTTTATAATGGCAAAACAAAATTTGTGTCCATCATTTATGGCAATATGTTTATACAGAGCACTGGTTGACTTAGTTTTAATGTTTAATATGTGTTTAAATGTTTTATACATTGTTTCAACTTCCACTCATTCTTACCTATATAGTAAGCTGGACTACAAGAGCACACAGCTGCATATACGACCCCTGATGTATGACAATTAAAACAACTTGGTATTTTAATTTTCTCATTGTCAAGCAAGACTTCATCACCGCAGTGAATATATTGGCATTGTGTACAAGTGCTACATTTTTATATTGGGGGCCGGATTTACGAAAGCTTGCATGGAGTGCAAGAAGAGTGTAGGAGCTCACGGCGGCAATATGTCTGCCATGTGATCCAGGTACAGCCGGCAGGGGTGTGCACTAGAGCTGCTAAAGCTACTCTTGCACGGACAGTGTCATGGTATGCAAATTACCTCATTTGCTGCTGAAAGCTATGCAAATGAGGTAAATTTGCAATCCAGGAAACACTAGCCTGTCCTTGGAAGATTAGTGCAAACGTGTGCGCACATGCGCGTGTTTGAGCGGCGCTGCCCCGGGAGGAAACAGAAAGGGAAAAGGAAGGAAAAGAAATAGTAGGAAGTTAACCAAGGAGAACTAGCAGAGCTGCCAGGTGAAATATATCCGAATCAGCCAATTACACAGGCAGCAGACTATCCCAGCCCAGCCCAGCACTTTAAACTCTGCAAACAGCATTCCCCCCTGTTTTTTCCCAAGAACTCTGCAACACTGCAGTATACAAAGAGGAAACGCTTAAAAAGCTTAAGTCCAACAAAATGTTAGGGGCTGCTCTTGCTATCATAAACCAACATGTGCAAGGTGCTGAGGGTGGTGATGTTGTGGATGCTGCTGAGCAACCCACAGTGAGGAGACAGAGAAGAGTGTACAGACCCAGGGTAACCTACGAGGGGCTACATGAGCTGGGGATAGTGGAGCGCTATAGGGTAGACAGAGACGTCCTACAGCAAATTGTTGAGCTGTGTCGGCCATGCCTCACTCACAGAATCAACAGAGGGGAACCCATCCCAGTGGATACCAAGGTATGTGTTGGCATACGAATACTAGCTACAGGTACCTTCCAGAGACCAGCTGATATTATGATGGGGATTTCACAGACATCAGCATCCAGGGTACTCCACCAGTTCCTGGATGCCATGTCAGCACATGTTGGTGACCACGTATATTTCCCCAATTCCCGTGAGGCATTGGCCAGCAATATGCATCTTTTCCACCAAATAGCAGAATACCCTGAGGTAGTGGGTGCAATAGACTGCATGCACATACACATCAAAGCACCACCTGGTAAGCGGGATAAGGTCTACATCAACTGCAAGGGCTTCCCCTCCATTAACTGCCAGGTTGTGTGTGATGCCCAGGGCATAATAATGAATGTGTGTTTTGGCTGCCCTGCAAGCTATCACGATTCCCACATCTGGCATCTGATGAAGCTGTACCAGAGATTTGCCAATGGGGACATCCCTGATGGTCACCTAGTGGGGGATGCTGGAAACTCACTGGAGCCGTGGCTGATGACATCCATCAGAAATGCACACATACCTGAACAAAAACTCCATAATGAGGCACATGCACAAACAAGAAACATAATTGAGCGTGTGTTTGGGAAGCTCAAGTCATGGTTCCGGTGCCTGGATACATCTGGTGGAGCCTTGCCATACTCACCAACTACATGTACCCAAATAGTTATGGTAAGTGCCATGCTACACAATATGATCCTGCGGAAACAGCTGCGGCAAGAACAGCATGGGGCAGGGCCAAACAGCCCCCCACCATTGCCAAGGCCTGCACAGGCACAGCGTGACTCGGAGGAGGAACAACCTGAGCCTGCCCCAGTAGGCAGAAGGAGGTGTGCCCAGTATGCCCTGGTCTTGGCAAAGAGGCAACACATAGCACATACACTGACTCAGTAGGAACTCTGGAAATGACACCTCTCTCTGATTCGCACATACAGTAAAAGGGATGCCTAACTTGACACTACCTGTTTTCAAACATATATAGGGAGTGTACTATGTGCATCTGACATAGGCAGCCCTGCAGCACCACCTGAGGCATGAGTGCCCTATTCTAAGCAATATAAAGCACCGCTAAGCACATTTTACCAGTATTGAGCATATTTAAATGCAATTGCGCATAGCTGCGCACCTCGCTAACCAGCGCAGTGTCGGGCAGCATCAGGCAATGTTGGGCAAAGTCGAGCAAAGTTGGGTAAACACACTCAGACCTGCTTTACTGTTCCTTAACCAGTCAGGTCTGCCCAGCAGGAAAATAAAAAGCAGTGGTACTCTGCACTATAGTCACAGTACTGAACCACTAAGCCATGACAGCATTTCACTGGCACAGGCACAACTTAAGTCACTCACACATACCAGTTGGAGGGGGGGTCACATACCTAACAGTCACAGCCAGCAGGACAGTTGTAGACAAATGCAAACACAAACAAATGCTGTATCATGCCCTCTGAAGAGGCATATGAGTAACCTCCCCCCGGCCTTTGCAGACAGATAACAGCAGGTCAGGCAGTGTGATGTGGGTTGGGTAGGCTATGAAGTCACAAACTAATATGTGTGTAATTGGAAGCTAAGGTCTGTAGTACAGTGGTATGCCTCAAGCCAGTACGATAGGCAACAGTACAGATTGAAATGGAGTACCTTACATAGTAGTGCAGGCCTAGAAAATGTGTATAAGTGTGAGGTGTAACCCTCATCCTATGTACACCCACAGTAACAATCAGGTGTGCCCCCCCAGGTAGAAATGTGCAAATAATAGCTGTCCCCCCTGTATGTAGAAATGTTGATAAGTCTGCAAAATTGACTCATGGAAGCCCTGCAGTTACAGCATGCTTCCTGTCGATGTACAAGACAAAGGTGAGCCCTGAAGTAAAAAAACAACTTGATTTTTCACACACATATAGTATATATGCCCATAGTGGGCATGCTCACACACTTAAACAAATTTAACAAATTTCAGTCAGCAACATACTGAAAGGTCATACTGGGCATGCTCACATACTTAGGCCATGTCTGAGCACAGCAGTGGGCCACACATATCTGGCAGTTGCAGTTCTTACTCCGGACACTTGTCACTATTCACCAATCCTGCCTTGCGCACACAGTGATATGAAAACAGACCCATATAATATATTGGACCCCTGACATAATCAAACTATGTACTACACGTACTTAAGTTGTTCAAAGAAAGTGAAAATCCAAAGAAGATCAATAAATCTCCGATCAGTATCATAAAGAAACAATGTGCACTCCTAACATTATCCAAGCCATGTTCTGGCAAAAATACTGCCAAAGAGTCCATAGAGAACCATGAAGCTTTCTTTCACTATGTCATAAATATCAATGTAAACTCATACATGTTCTGAGTCAGTGCAAAGTGTAAATGAATACATATACATGACTGACATTGCCAACATCTTGTCAGACAAGTTCATACATATTTACCCCCCTCTCACTGACAAAAGGTCCCATTACCATACGTGGAGATTGTGAAAATCCAGTAATCACATATACAATGGTTAAACAGCTCTATCCAAACCTAAAAACATGGCATCTATGGGATGACATGGTTTCCCTGGCTGTGTCATATGTGAACTCCAAAACAAACGGACACTGCACCTGAACAGTCTGTTGAGACTCACCCTCTGTATAAGATATGAAACTGTTGAATGGGTTGCAGCAACATTTGGAACACTCCACAAGTGTTGGTGCACAACAGACCATGGGAACTATTGTTTTATAAGCCTAATAAGCCTGATCTGCAAGACCATGGAGTCCATCATTATGGAACTCATAAAAAGAGCTATTGGGAGCCTACAAACACCCAACCCTACCCATTTTGGTTAGGTCAGGGGCAGATCATGGTTTCTGAACCTGCTAGACAGTTTTCAAGGCAGTCACCCAGGACATACATCAATGAAATGAGCTACACACGGCCTACATAGACCTTGAAAAGCCCTTTTCCAACATCCACACACATGTCATAGCCACAAAATAAACAACCTGTGCATAAACACGTATGTCATCTGATGGATTGCGAACTGGGGCACAGATAGACCCCACAAGGTAAGAATTGCGGTCTACCTGTTGGACTGTAAGCTGGTAACAACTGCTGTCCCCAATGGCTCAGTCCTGGGACCCCTCCTGTCTGGTGTATACTTTTCAGAAATACAGTCAAACACACGAGGGCTATGGTAAGCAAAGTTTTTGGATGACTGCAAAGAGGTTGTAATAATCGATGTTTGGGACAACAGAGACATCCTTAAAAAGGGTCTCAGTCAGACAGATGTGGTGTCAAACCTATGGCCTCGAGCTACAGTCATACAAATACCACATAGGTGCCAACACCCTAAATATGGAGGGTAATAATAAAGGATCAATGGACACATATGGATAGTCATCTCTACTTCCAGAAACACATTCACAAAGAGGTTAGGAAATCATGCTATGTGTTCACACAAATTGCCAAAGTCATTGCATGTAGGTCAAAGGAGGTTCCCTCTACTCATCAGTCATCAGCCCCATCAGAGAGTATCATGGCACTCTTGTGATGAATCTGACTAGGCACCTTCAGCAGCTGGAAACACCACTAAAGTACCTCAAAAAGAGGATGAATGACATCAAACAGTTGCCCCATGCAACAAGACTGACGTTAACTCAATCTGTACTCTGTTGCATACTGTCTACTCAGGCGATCTCTGCCCAACAGATAGACCCATGTCCAATGCAGAACTGCTGTACATGCGCTATCTGAAGTAAACCCAAGCTCACTGTGCCACATGCCCTAGGGACATTATCATCACAACAATAAATAAAACATGTTGGAGGGATACATTACTAACTCACAGACTTCCCTTGCTTTGGAACAGGCTCCCAACCTACATTAAGCTGAGTCCCTCACTGACACTCTTCCATAGGAGCCTTGATGAGTGAATGTGAAACTGAACTGTCACACCATGTATCACTTCATCAGCTCTGCTACACAGAGGCCTGGGGAAGTAACCCCATGTGTGGTGATAGCTGCACACTCTGGCCATACTAATATTTGCCTTCAGGCAGATAGCCTATTACCTACCTATGTTCCTATATATATGTAGGGGGAACACAGTATAATAAGCCAAAGATGGATGGGCAGAGATGTGTGTAAGAGGGTGACCATGACAGGGAGCCATCCAGGACTGTCCCACCCAGCACACATCCCAATGGCACAAAAGACATGAGGTGCACATCTCACCCAGTGTACATAACAGCCACCGGTATCTGTAAGCATTACAGTGTATGTGGTCCATGTGTCTGCTGTACAACATGACTGTACAATGAAGTACACATCTACTATTTGTAGACATGTACCTGTCACATAGGTTCATAGGTATATAGTAGACTATCTTCACAAAGGCATATATTAGTCTAGGCAAGTTGTGCAGCTTTCACCACCCCATTGGGTAGTCTCCTAAGCCCTAGTTCTAATAGTTAGTACCGTGAGCCCCTTTCCAGTGGGGCTGCTGATGTGATGCCTGGTGTGAATTTTCTGTTTCCCATCCACTCATCAAGGTTCGTATTGAAAAATGCCAGCGAGGGGCTCTGTCTGATGTACATTGGGACTCTGTTCCACAATAAGGCAAGTGTCTGGGATGGTACTCTATCCCACCAGCATGTCGTATTCATTGTTGTGATGAGGTTCTTATCCCAGGAGTGTGTAGTGTGACTCAATTTTGTTATCCATAGATGGAGCATGTTCACCAGTTATGTGTTGGACTTTAAGTTACCTAGCACTTGCTCACTAAAGCAATTATATAAGTCAGCACTAAAAAATTAAAAGCACTACACCCTCACAAACTCCCCTTGAGTAACTTGTTCCCCATTGGCCCTTTTTTCAATTATAAAGGAATTCCCAATACTATTCTAGCATGTCCAAAGATCAGTTGTCAATCTCCTCTCCGGTCCAGCTGGTGAATCTGGGAATCTTGAGGCAATGTTACAACTGCCTCATGTACACAGACAACCCTCTCCTCCTCCCAACAAATTCCAACACATGTGAGAGATGGAACCATATAGCAAAACTGGAGGCTAAGCTCTCTCAACTCAGTACTGGCGTAACCAGTCAGGAGGAGAAGGAAACCACACTCACTACAATTCCAGTCTCACATAGACCTACCACAACAGCAAACCAAACACATAAACACACAAAAACATACTTGGAGGCTCTAAATAAAAATCTGCCTAAGCAGCAGAGACCTCTAAAGCAGACACCCAAGCAACTGCTACCCCAAAACAAAACACGTGCAACACATAGCTCACAAAGCCAGTGTGCCGAACAGTCACAGCCCTTAAGGCTAAACAACACACCTGATGCACTTGTCATAGGTGACTCTATCGTCAGGCTCACTGACGTCCCGCTCACCAGGCTGAACAAGGAGAAGGTCACGGTGAGCTGCCTGTCGGGCGCTAGGATCTGCCACATAACACAAGCACTCAGGTCACTCCAAGGCAAGTACAAATATGACTCAGTCATTGTCCATGCTGGTGTAAATGACCTGAGACGTACCTCCCTGGACTACATGAAAAGAGACATAGAGGAGCTCTCTGAGCATGTAGCCCAGGCCGGTATGACACTGACCTTGAGTAGCATCTTACCCTCACCAAGAATGATGCCACAATATGAAGACAAGATGATCAATTTCAACAATTGGCTTAAGTATTGGTGTCATTCAAAGGGGATCCAATGCCTGTCAGCCTGGGATGACATGCTCGACAAGCCACGATGCTTCGCTAGGGACGGCTTGCACCTGTCACCCCTGGGCTTTCGGATATTGGCAAAGGCTCTTGCTACCCCCATAGTGCCTTTTTAGGCAAGGCTCAAAAGACAAACCCACCTCCATAGGTATCACAAGGGATAAGAAACTAAGAGTAATGCTACTCAACGCCAGAAGTCTAAAGCTCAAGATGCATGCACTTGAAACTCTCCTTAGCATGGAGAACATTGATATCTGTGCAGTAACAGAAACCTGGTTCAAGGCTCCCGAGAGCACCCCAGCACTACCAGGTTATACCTCATACCATGCTTTTCGGCCCCAAAACTTGGACCGAACCACAAAAGGAGGGGGAGTATCAATATTCGTCAAAGATACCCACACCTCCAGGTTGGTGGCACAGCACGAAGCATCAGAGACTATCCATGTGCAACTAACAGTGGGTAAAACTGCCTTCCAGTTTATAGCCTGCTACAGACCACCCTCCCAAACCCAGGAACCCCACTCGGCCTTCCTGGGAACACTGGAAAATATGAAGGTCTCTCCAAACACCATTATATTGGGTGACTTGAACTACCCAAACATAGACTGGGAGCATTACTCTAGCTCCAACACCCTAGCCCAAAGGTTCCTAGAATTTATAAACTCAAATGCTATGGAACAACGTGTTACCACTCCCACAAGAGGGGAAAACATACTGGACCTGATCATCACCAACATGGGGACTCTATGCTCCAGACCAGAAGTGTATCCCTCACTGGTAAGATCAGACCATAAACTAATCTCACTGGATATTCACATCCCTACCCCACCCCCTGCCCAGAAAACCACAGTGAAAAACTTCTCTAAATCAAATTTCACACTCCTCAAAACTGAGGTGGAATCCCTCAAAGCCCCCGGGCCTGTAGAAAATATGGCCCAGACCGCAGAATCCTTTATAAACGCATTCTATGAGCACCTTCAGGAATGCATGGATCATGCAATCCCAAATAAAACCAAGACCCAATCCTCCAAAGGCAGACATCCTGTCTGGTGGACCCCAGCCATAAACAAACTATACAATAGAAGGAGGAAGCTACTACATGACAGAGCAAAATCCCAAAAAAGGAAGGCATCTCTGATCAGTATCAGCAAAAAACTATGGGCACTCATAAAATCGTCTAAGGCCAGCTTCGAGAGAAAAATTGCACAGGACACTAAGGATAATCACAAGGCTTTCTTTAGTTATGTTAGGAACCTGAGTGGGAATTCCCAGATATGCTCAGAATTAGTCCAAAATGACAAAAAATTCACCGAACCCACAGACATTGCCAACATCCTAGCTGACAGGTTCAGTGCAAACTTCTTCCCCCCTCCCCACCAAAAGGGCAAATATCTATCCCAGCAGAGTGCTGCCCCCCTGACATCTCAGATGCTCAGGTAAGAGCCGCCCTCTCCAAAGCAAAAAATACAGAATCAATGGGACCAGACGGTGTCCCGGGCTGCGTCCTACATGAACTCCAAAAAGAGCTAAACCCAAACATAAAACTACTGTTCAATCTCAGCCTTACTACAGGATATGTACCCAAAGAGTGGCGTACAGCAACAGTGGTCCCTCTCCACAAAGGTGGTGCCTCAACAGATCCTGGAAACTATCTCCCCATAAGCCTGACTATCTTGGTCTGCAAAGCTATGGAAAGGATCATCATGGACCTCATAAATAAAGATATTGGGGACCTACAGACACTGGATCCTACCCAGTTCGACTTTGTTAAGGGCAGATCCTGCCTCTTAAACCTGGTTGATTTCTTTGAAACAGTCACCAAGACCATTGACGAGGGAAAGGTGGTCCACACAGCCTACCTGGACCTCGCAAAAGCCTTCGATACAATACCCCACTTGGACATTATAGATAAGCTCACCAGCTTAAATATAAACCCCTATGTCACTAGATGGGTTGCAAACTGGCTCAAGGACAGAACCCACATGGTTAGAATTGCTGGAGCCATGTCAGACTCCAAATCAGTTATAAGTGGCGTCCCACAAGGCTCAGTCCTGGGACCTCTCTTGTTTGGTATATATTTCTCGGAGGTACAGGTCAACATGGAAGGACTGTGGCTGACCAAGTTCACAGATGACTGCAACCTGGGCACCATAATCGACTCTCCAGCCGATACAAGCATCCTCCAAAAGGGCCTCAAAGAAACACACAACTGGTGCCAGAGCCATGGCCTCAAGCTAAACACCAAAAAGTGTATAGTCATCCCCTTTGACAAAAACAAAGTGCCCACAAATTACCAAATAGGTGGTAATCCATTAAATACAGAAGAAGTAATTAGGGACCTGGGGACCCAAGCTGATAGCAATCTCTCATTTGACAACCACGTGGCAAAGTGGTTAGAAAAACATTTTATATAGCCCACCTAATCATGAAGGGATTCACATCTAGATCAGGGGAGGTCATCATGCCTCTTTACTCATCCCTCATCAGGCCCATAATTGAGTACAATGCCCCTTTTGGGATGTACCTTACCAGACACCTGCAGCAACTGGAAAGACCCCAAAAGTACCTCACCAAGAGGATCAAAGGGCTTAAACAGATGCCATATGCTGCCCGGTTAAAGAAACTCCAGCTCTACTCAGTGGCATACCGCCTGCTCAGAGGCAATCTGTGCCTGACGTATAAAGCCATGTCCAACCCGGAATTAATGGACATGCTGCACCTCAGAAAATCCAAATCCCATCGAGCTACGCGCTTGAGAGACTTGAACCTCAGCAATGAAATAAATAGGACATGCTGGAGGGACAGATTCATATCCCAGAGGCTCCCTTCACTCTGGAATAAAATCCCAGTCCAGGTTAGACAGAGTCGCTTTTTGACTCTCTTGAAGAGGAATCTTGATGAGTGGATGGGAGATCGTAGGTTTACCCCGGGTATCACTTCTGGGTCACTGTTAGACAGAGGCACAGTATACGAACCTCGAAAATGGGCATAGCAAAATTAATTTTAAACGGGTGGCGAAAGCCACACACACTCTGGCTAGGTTTATAAATGCCCTAGGGCAGATAGCCTAGTATGAACCTATGAACCTATGAACCTATGGCTCTGTATGTTAGGCAAAGTGTGCCTCTGAGTAGGTGGTATGCAACGAAGAACAGATTTAGTTTTACCAGTTGTGTTGCATAACACAACTGTTTGAGGCCAGTAATCCTCTTTGTGAGGTACCTCTGTGGTCTCTACAGCTGCTGGATATGCTTAGTCGAGTACGTCCAAAATGGTGCATTATACTCAATGATGGGTCTGATGACTTAAGAGTAGAGGGCCACCACTACCTCTTTTGATCCTGATGCAAACCCTTTGTTGATTAGATGGGCCACATAGGATTTCCTAATCACTTTGGCAACATGGTTGTCATAGCAAAGATGACTACTTGTGTCCCCAGATCCCTTATTACCTTGTCAGTTTTTAGGGGGTAGCAGCTATGTGGTAGTTTGTGGGTATTTTGTTTTCACCAAAGGGGATTACTATGCATTCTTCCACATTGAGCTTTAGGCCATGATTCTGACACCACACATCTGTCTCATAGAGTCCCGTCTGGAGAATATTTCTGTCATCCGGGGAATCTATTATGGCAAATACATTACAGTTCCCAGCAACCTTAGTCAACACAACCCTCCTGTGTTGGCATGTACTTTTGAGAAGTCTATACCAAACAGTAGGGACCCCAGGACTGAACCCTGGGGGCACCAGTTGTTACCGGTGTAGAGTCTGACATGTAGCCAGCAACTCTTAATTTGTGGGATCTATCTGTGAGCCAGTTGGGAATCCATCTTGTGATGTATGGATTCATGCCCAGGCTGGTGAGTTCATCTATGATACCTGACTGGGGAATGGTGTCAAAGGCCTTAGCAAGGTATAGGTAGGCTGTGCGGAGCTCATTTCAATCATCTGTAGCCTGGGTAACTGTCTCAAAGAAATACACCCAGTTCATGAGGCGTGATCTGCATTTGACAAAGCCAAACTGGGTGTGCTCAGCTGTGTGAAGGTTCCCAATGTCTTTATTGTTGACTTCCATTATGATTGGCTCCATTGCCTTGCAGATCAGACTCGTCAGGCTCATAAAGCGTGAATGCCAAGGGTCTTTTGTGGCCCCACCCCTGTGGAGTGGGAAGAATGTTGCTGTGCAACATTCTATGAGTACATATCCTGTAGAGAGGATGTAGAGAAAAGTGTAGGTATCCTTGATGAATATGGATACATCCCCACCCTATGTGCTATGATCCAGGTTCTGATGCTGGAAAGTATGGAATGAGTAGTATCCTGGTAGTGCTGGTGTGCTCTCTGGAGCCTTGAACTAGGTGTCTGTTACTGCACAGATATCAATATTCTCCATACTGAGAAGTGCCTTGAGTGTGTGCATTTGGAGGCTGAGACTTCTGACAATGAGTAGCATTTAGCTCACTTTGTGGTTATTTGTGTTGGTTACGGTGTTTGGTTTGTCCTGAGTGACTGGTGTTCCACACCTGAAGTCAATGCCTCATTGATCCGATCTGACCATAAGCTAATTACCTACATATCCACATTTTGCCCCCACCCCCCATTAAGGAATCCATGTTAAAAAATTTCTCCAAATCCAACATCATGCTTCATGAGACAGAAGTGGTGAACTCAGGACACCCATGCAGATGGACAATACATTTACAACTACTGAATCCTACACAATTGCACTTTATAAGCACTTACATGAGTGCATCGATTGTGCTATCCCAAACAGAACCAAGATGCTGTCCTCCTAGAAAAGGAAGCCAATCTGGTGGTCCCCTGCCATAAACAAACTGCACAACAGAAGGAAGAAACTGTTGCAAAAGAGGGTAAAATCCCATGAGTGGAGGAGCTCCCTGGTCAGCCTCAGTAACAAGCTGCGATCCCTGATAAAATCCTCCAAAGCTAGTTACAAAAACAAAATCTCCACTGATTCTAAAGACAACCACAAAGCATTCTATAGCTATGTCAAGAATCTCAATGGCAACACTCAGATCTGCTCTGAGTTACAGCACAATGGCACTAAATATACAGACCCAACTGATATTGCCAACATCCTGGCAGATAGGATCAGTGCTAACTTTACCCCCCTCTCCCCCATGAAAGAGACCATCTCTATACCGGAAGAATGCAAAGTTGCTGTCATCATGCCTGTACAGGTAAAAACCACTCCCCAAAGCCAGGAACACAGCATCCATGGGACCATATAACATCCCAGGCTGCGTTCTACACAAACTACAGAATAAAGTGGCACCACACCTAAGTATCATGTTCAATCATAGCCTCACCTCAGGCTTTGTGCCTGCTGAATGGCACACAGCGACGGTTATCCCACTACACAAGGGGGTAGCCACCACGGACCCTGGGAACTAGCGCCCCATTAGCCTGATGAGCCTGGTCTGCAAGGCCAT
The DNA here is from genome assembly GCF_019279795.1 of Protopterus annectens. NCBI lineage: Eukaryota > Metazoa > Chordata > Ceratodontiformes > Protopteridae > Protopterus > Protopterus annectens. Next base: position 256,646,763 of record NC_056745.1, on the reverse strand, counting down.
GGAACGTATCATCATGGAACTTAGAAACAAAGACATTGGTAATCTCCAAACTCTGGACCACAACCAGTTCAGGTTTGTAAAAGGTAGATCATGTCTCCTAAACCTGATAGATTTCTTTGAAGCAGTCACCAAAGCCATAGACAAAAGTAAGGTGGTTCACACAGCCTATCTAGATCTTGCCAAGGCTTTCAACACCACCCCCCACTCTGGAATTATAGATAAACTCACTAAACTAGGTATAAATCCCTATGTCACAAGATGGGTTGTCAGCTGGCTTACTGACAGAACCCACACTGTGAAAGTAGCAAACTCCAAATCCGACTTCAGACCAGTGACAAGTGAAGTACCACAGGGTTCAGTCCTGCATCCTGTCCTGTTTAGTATCTACTTCCCTGAAGTACAGGCTAACACAGAAGGTCTTTGGCTAATGAAGTTCCCAGATGACTGCAAACTAGGAGCCATAATCGAAACTACTAATGATGTGGACATCCTACAAAAGGGTCTCACTGAGACAGATGCCTGATGTCAAAGCCATAGCCTCAAGCTCAATGCCAAAAAGTTAATTGTCAACCCCTTTGGTAAAAACTGTGTACCCATGAACTACAACATAGGCGGTAGTATAATAAATGGATTTAAAATGCGCTCTGGTTGCTTACAAGTTAACGCACTTGTGACAAAACAATAAATAGATAAATATTGACGGTATATATGAAAAACAAGTGCGAAAACGAGGTATAAATTCAATTTAAAACCAGTCAGGTTCAAAGTGAAATAACGTTTTATTTAGTAAAAACAGACGGATAAGCGCTTTCACTAACGTAACTTCTTCAGATCCAAGACAAATGACTCACAAATACATCCTTTAAATACACAATCCAATTAAACTAAAAATTATTCAATTAACATTTCAAAAGAGTATGTAATTCATTATTATGCGTATATACTATCTAAAGCATCTTAAAAATAAATAAATGTAAGAACATATGTCACATATATAAAATAACTGCCAAGTGTTAAAATCATTGATAAAATTTATATGCAATCTAAAGTGACTGAGTATTATAACTTAAAAATAATGCTTCAATACGCATGTTTAGGTTTCTATCTCATATAAGCTTCAAGATATGAATATATAAAAGATGTAATAAATAATGTAATAAAAACAGGAGAATAAATATTTGAGTATGATGCATAGAAAATATAAAATTATATATGTGTGTAATATGATCTACTGTGGGCTCTAGATGAATGTAATGTCATGAAAATGGGTTATGTATAAATATGTATATTTATGATGTATGAATGTGGGTATATATGTGAAATATGTATGGTGTATTATATAGCTATTATGAATGTAAAAATGAATATTAATAGGAATGTATATAAAAATGTATATAAAAAACAAATGCAAATGTAAATGTAAATGAGGGTGTAAATATGAATACGAATATATAAATTATGAATGTTATAAATATAATATGATATAAATAAATGTATAAAATACATAAAATACTTAAATGATGGTATGATATGCATATGAATATGTAATACATAGTATGTTAAAATATATGTATTTATAGGTCTATGTATTAAAAGTTGGTATGGATGCATGTGCAGTTAAAGTATATAGTTTAAAAATATACCAGTCTGTAAAATGTCTGAAACTTGTCTGAATTTACCCAAGAGAATTATTATTTGATATGTCTACGTTTCCTAAGGTGAGGTTTGATGGATGCTCTTTCGTTCATACCAGAGCCTTTATCAGCCCTGAGTAGAATAATCCATCTGCTTTCCTTGTCCTCTGTGTGATTCATTATATTGCCTCCCCTTTTGTTTACTGGAATATTTTCCAAAACTCTAAAAGTGAACGAATGCTGGTTATCAGTCTGTAAGACATGCTTTGCTAATGCATTTTGTATGTTCCCTTTCCTAATGCTATAACAATGTTCCCTCATTCTGTCACATAGAGGTCGATTAGTCTTGCCCACATAAAAACAAGAACATATTATGCAGCCTGCCAAATATACAACATTGGCAGTCATACAATCTGCATCAACCTGAATGTAAAATTCTTTATGTGTATCAGGATGCACAAAAACTATGTTAGAATCTATTAGTGAACAGAAATTACAATGTCCACAAGGTTTAGTAAAACATTGGATCCTAGGAGCTGTATTATGTGTAGGATAGCATAATAATCTTTTAAGATTCTTTTTGTTTCTATACATAAAAGAAGGATTTGTTCCTACAATAGTTGTTAGTGTATCATCTGCTTGCAAAATATTCCAATGTTTACTAATAATATTTCTAATCTGTATATGATCTGTTGTGAAGCAAGTTGAGAATTTAACATTCTGCATCAGACTAATGGATTTAGTGTCTACGTTGGCAGGATAAGGTCCAAAATATGGGGCACCTTTGGTTGAGCGTAGGTTATGTGTAGAATCCAGGTGTTCATTGATTTCTTTAGACCTATAACCTCTTTCTAAGGACATGGACAACTTCATGGTATGCAAATTACCTCATTTGCTGCTGAAAGCTATGCAAATGAGGTAAATTTGCAATCCAGGAAACACTAGCCTGTCCTTGGAAGATTAGTGCAAACGTGTGCGCACATACGCGTGTTTGAGCGGCGCTGCCCCGGGAGGAAACAGAAAGGGAAAAGAAAGGAAAATAAATAGTAGGAAGTTAACCAAGGAGAACTAGCAGAGCTGCCAGGTGAAATATATCCGAATCAGCCAATTACACAGGCAGCAGACTATCCTAGCCCAGCCCAGCATTTTAAACTCTGCAAACAGCATTCCCCCCTGTTTATTCCCAAGAACTCTGCAACACTGCAGTATACAAAGAGGAAACGCTTAAAAAGCTTAAGTCCAACAAAATGTTAGGGGCTGCTCTTGCTATCATAAACCAACATGTGTAAGGTGCTGAGGGTGGTGATGTTGTGGATGCTGCTGAGCAACCCACAGTGAGGAGACAGAGAAGAGTGTACAGACCCAGGGTAACCTACCAGGGGCTACATGAGCTGGAGATAGTGGAGCGCTATAGGGTGGACAGAGACCTCCTGCAGCAAATTGTTGAGCTGTGTCGGCCACACCTCACTCACAGAATCAACAGAGGGGAACCCATCCCAGTGGATACCAAGGTATGTATTGGCATACGAATACTAGCTACAGGTACCTTCCAGAGACCAGCTGGTATTATGATGGGGATTTCACAGACATCAGCATCCAGGGTACTCCACCAGTTCCTGGATGCCATGTCAGCACATGTTGGTGACCACGTATATTTCCCCAATTCCCGTGAGGCATTGTCCAACAATATGCATCTTTTCCACCAAATAGCAGAATAGCAGAATGAGGTAGTGGGTGCAATAGACTGCATGCACATACACATCAAAGCACGACCGGTAAGCGGGATAAGGTCTACATCAACTGCAAGGGCTTCCCCTCCATCAACTGCCAGGTTGTGTGTGATGCCCAGGGCATAATAATGAATGTGTGTTTTGGCTACCCTGCAAGCTATCACAATTCCCACATCTGGCATCTGATGAAGCTGTACCAGAGATTTGCCAATGGGGATATCCCTGATGGTCACCTAGTGGGGGATGCTGGAAACTCACTGGAGCCGTGGCTGATGACATCCATCAGAAATGCACACATACCTGAACAAGAACTCCATAATGAGGCACATGCACAAACAAGAAACATAACTGAGCGTGTGTTTGGGAAGCTCAAGTCATGGTTCCGGTGCCTGGGTACATCTGGTGGAGCCTTGCCGTACTCACTAACTGCATGTATCCAAATTGTTATGGTATGTGCCATGCTACACAATATGATCCTGCGGAAACAGCTGCGGTAAGAACAGCATGGGGCAGGGCCAAACAGCCCCCCACCATTGCCAAGGCCTGCACAGGCACAGCGTGACTCAGAGGAGGAACAACCTGAGCCTGCCCCAGTAGGCAGAAGGAGGCGTGCCCAGTATGCCCTGGTCTTGGCAAAGAGGCAACGCATAGCACATACACTGACTCAGTAGGAACTCTGGAAATGACACCTCTCTCTGATTCGCACATACAGTAAAAGGGATGCCTAACTTGACACTACCTGTTTTCAAACATGTATAGGGAGTGTACTATGTGCATCTGACATAGGCAGCCCTGCAGCACCACCTGAGGCATGAGTGCCCTATTCTAAGCAATATAAAGCACCGTTAAGCATATTTTACCAGTATTGAGCATATTTAAATGCAATTGCGCATAGCTGCGCACCGCGCTAACCAGCGCAGTGTCGGGCAGCGTCAGGCAATGTTGGGCAAAGTCGAGCAAAGTTGGGTAAACACACTCACACCTGCTTTACTGTTCCTTAACCAGTCAGGTCTGCCCAGCAGGAAAATAAAAAGCAGTGGTACTCTGCACTATAGTCACAGTACTGAACCACTAAGCCATGACAGCATTTCACTGGCACAGGCACAACTTAAGTCACTCACACATACCAGTTGGGGGGGGGGTCACATACCTAACAGTCACAGCCAGCAGGACAGTTGTAGACAAACGCAAACACAAACAAATGCTGTATCATGCCCTCTGAAGAGGCATATGAGTAACCTCCCCCCGGCCTTTGCAGACAGATAACAGCAGGTCAGGCAGTGTAATGTGGGTTGGGTAGGCTATGAAGTCACAAACTAATATGTGTGTAATTGGAAGCTAAGGTCTGTAGTACAGTGGTATGCCTCAAGCCAGTACGATAGGCAACAGTACAGACTGAAATGGAAACCTTACATAGTAGTGCAGGCCTAGAAAATGTGTATAAGTGTGAGGTGTAACCCTCATCCTATGTACACCCACAGTAACAATCAGGTGTGCCCCCCCAGGTAGAAATGTGCAAATAATAGCTGTCCCCTCTGTATGTAGAAATGTTGATAAGTCTGCAAAATTGACTCATGGAAGCCCTGCAGTTACAGCATGCTTCCTGTCGATGTACAAGACAAAGGTGAGCCCTGAAGTAAAAAAAAACAACTTGATTTTTAACACACATATAGTATATATGCCCATAGTGGGCATGCTCACACACTTAAACAAATTTAACAAATTTCAGTCAGCAACATACTGAAAGGTCATACTGGGCATGCTCACACACTTAGGCCATGTCTGGGCACAGCAGTGGGCCACACATATCTGGCAGTTGCAGTTCTTACTCAGGACACTTGTCACTATTCACCAATCCTGCCTTGCGCACACAGTGATATGAAAACAGACCCATATAATATATTGGACCCCTGACATAATCAAACTATGTACTACATGTACTTAAGTTGTTCAAAGAAAGTGAAAATCCAAAGAAGATCAATAAATCTCCGATCAGTATCATAAAGAAACAATGCGCACTCCTAACATTATCCAAGCCATGTTCTGGCAAAAATATTGCCAAAAAGTCCATAGAGAACCATGAAGCTTTCTTTCACTATGTCATAAATATCAATGTAAACTCATATATGTTCTGAGTCAGTGCAAAGTGTAACTGAATACATATACATGACTGACATTGCCAACATCTTGTCAGACAGGTTCATACATATTTTCCCCCCTCTCACTGACAAAAGGTCCCATTACCATACGTGGAGATTGTGAAAATCCAGTAATCACATATACAATGGTTAAACAGCTCTATCCAAACCTAAAAACACGGCATCTATGGGATGACATGGTTTCCCTGTCTGTGTCATATGTTAACTCCAAAACAAACAGACCCTGCACCTGAACAGTTTGTTGAGACTCACCCTCTGTATAAGATATGAAACTGTTGAATGGGTTGCAGCAACATTTGAAACACTCCACAAGTGTTGGTGCACAACAGACCATGGGAACTATTGTTTTATAAGCCTAATAAGCCTGATCTGCAAGACCATGGAGTCCATCATTATGGAACTCATAAAAAGAGCTATTGGGAGCCTACAAACACCCAACCCTACCCATTTTGGTTAGGTCAGGGGCAGATCATGGTTTCTGAACCTGCTAGACAGTTTTCAAGGCAGTCACCCAGGACATACATCAATGAAATGAGCTACACACGGCCTACATAGACCTTGAAAAGCCCTTTTCCAACATCCACACACATGTCATATCCACAAAATAAACAACCTGTGCATAAAAACGTATGTCATCTGATGGATTGCGAACTGGGGCACAAATAGACCCCACAAGGTAAGAATTGCAGTCTACCTGTTGGACTGTAAGCTGGTAACAACTGCTGTCCCCAATGGCTCAGTCCTGGGACCCCTCCTGTCTGGTGTATACTTTTCAGAAATACAGTCAAACACACAAGGGCTATGGTTAGCAAAGTTTTTGGATGACTGCAAAAAGGTTGTCATAATCAATGTTTGGGACAACAGAGACATCCTTAAAAAGGGTCTCAGTCAGACAGATGTGGTGTCAAACCTATGGCCTCGAGCTACAGTCATACAAATACCACATAGGTGCCAACACCCTAAATATGGAGGGTAATAATAAGGGATCAATGGACACATATGGATAGTCATCTCTACTTCCAGAAGCACATTCACAAAGTGGTTAGAAAATCATGCTATGTGTTCACACAAATTGCCAAAGTCATTGCATGTAGGTCAAAGGAGGTTCCTCTACTCATCAGTCATCAGCCCCATCAGAGAGTATCATGGCACTCTTGTGATGAATCTGACTAGGCACCTTCAGCAGCTGGAAACACCACTAAAGTACCTCAAAAAGAGGATTAATGGCATCAAACAGTTGCCCCATGCAACAAGACTGACGTTAACTCAATCTGTACTCTGTTGCATACTGTCTACTCAGGCGATCTCTGCCCAACAGATAGACCCATGTCCAATGCAGAACTGCTGTACATGCGCTATCTGAAGTAAACCCAAGCTCACTGTGCCACATGCCCTAGGGACATCATCATCACAACAATAAATAAAACATGTTGGAGGGATACATTACTAACTCACAGACTTCCCTTGCTTTGGAACAGGCTCCCAACCTACATTAAGCTGAGTCCCTCACTGACACTCTTCCATAGGAGCCTTGATGAGTGAATGTGAAACTGAACTGTCACACCATGTATCACTTCATCAGCTCTGCTACACAGAGACCTAGGGAAGTAACCCCATGTGTGGCGATAGCTGCACACTCTGGCCATACTAATATGTGCCTTCAGGCAGATAGCCTATTACCTACCTATGTACCTATATATATGTAGGGGAACACAGTATAATAAGCCAAAGATGGATGGGCAGAGATGTGTGTAAGAGGGTGGCCATGACAGGGAGCCATCCAGGACTGTCCCACCCAGCACACATCCCAATGGCACAAAAGACATGAGGTGCACATCTCACCCAGTGTACATAACAGCCACTGGTATCTGTAAGCATTACAGTGTATGTGGTCCATGTGTCTGCTGTACAACATGACTGTACAATGAAGTACACATCTACTATTTGTAGACATGTACCTGTCACATAGGTTCATAGGTATATAGTAGACTATCTTCACAAAGGCATATATTAGTCTAGGCAAGTTGTGCAGCTTTCACCACCCCATTGGGTAGTCTCCTAAGCCCTAGTTCTAATAGTTAGTACCGTGAGCCCCTTTCCAGTGGGGCTGCTGATGTGATGCCTGATGTGAATTTTCTGTTTCCCATTAACTCATCAAGGTTCATATTGAAAAATGTCAGCGAGGGGCTCTGTCTGATGTACATTGGGACTCTGTTCCATAATAAGGCAAGTGTCTGGGATGGTACTCTATCCCACCAGCATGTCGTATTCATTGTTGTGATGAGGTTCTTATCCCAGGAGTGTGTAGTGTGACTCAATTTTGTTATCCATAGATGGAGCATGTTCACCAGTTATGTGTTGGACTTTAAGTTACCTAGGACTTGCTCACTAAAGCAATTATATAAGTCAGCACTAAAAAATTAAAAGCACTACACCCTCACAAACTCCCCTTGAGTAACTTGTTCCCCATTGGCCGTTTTTTCAATTATAAAAGAATTCCCAATACTATTCTAGCATGTCCAAAGGTCAGTTGTCAATCTCCTCTCCGGTCCAGCTGGTGAATCTGGGAATCTTGAGGCAATGTTACTACTGCCTCATGTACACAGACAACCCTCTCCTCCTCCCAACAAATTCCAACACATGTGAGAGATGGAACCATATAGCGAAACTGGAGGCTAAGCTCTCTCAACTCAGTACTAGCGTAACCAGTCAGGAGGAGAAGGAAACCACACTCACTACAATTCCAGTCTCACATAGACCTACCACAACAGCAAACCAAACACATAAACACACAAAAACATACTCGGAGGCTCTAAATAAAAATCTGCCTAAGCAGCAGAGACCTCTAAAGCAGACACCCAAGCAACTGCTACCCCAAAACAAAACACGTGCAACACATAGCTCACAAAGCCAGTGTGCCGAACAGTCACAGCCCTTAAGGCTAAACAACACACCTGATACACTTGTCATAGGTGACTCTATCGTCAGGCTCACTGACGTCCCGCTCACCAGGCTGAACAAGGAGAAGGTCACGGTGAGCTACCTGTCGGGCGCTAGGATCTGCCACATAACACAAGCACTCAGGTCACTCCAAGGCAAGTACAAATATGACTCAGTCATTGTCCATGCTGGTGTGAATGACCTGAGACGTACCTCCCTGGACTACATGAAAAGAGACATAGAGGAGCTCTCTGAGCATGTAGCCCAGGCCAGTATGACACTGACCTTGAGTAGCATCTTACCCTCACCAAGAATGATGCCACAATATGAAGACAAGATGATCAATTTCAACAATTGGCTTAAGTATTGGTGTCATTCAAAGGGGATCCAATGCCTGTCAGCCTGGGATGACATGCTCGACAAGCCAAGATGCTTCGCTAGGACGGCTTGCACCTGTCACCCCTGGGTTTTCGGATATTGGCAAAGGCTCTTGCTACCCCCATAGTGCCTTTTTTAGGCAAGGCTCAAAAGACAAACCCACCTCCATAGGTATCACAAGGGATAAGAAACTAAGAGTAATGCTACTCAACGCCAGAAGTCTAAAGCTCAAGATGCATGCACTTGAAACTCTCCTTAGCATGGAGAGCATTGATATCTGTGCAGTAACATAAACCTGGTTCAAGGCTCCCGAGAGCACCCCAGCAATACCAGGTTATACCTCATACCATGCTTTTCGGCCCCAAAACTTGGACCGAACCACAAAAGGAGGGGGAGTATCAATATTCGTCAAAGATACCCACACCTCCAGGTTGGTGGCACAGCATGAAGCATCAGAGACTATCCATGTGCAACTAACAGTGGGTAAAACTGCCTTCCAGTTTATAGCCTGCTACAGACCACCCTCCCAAACCCAGGAACCCCACTCAGCCTTCCTGAGAACACTGGAAAATAAGAAGGTCTCTCCAAACACCATTATATTGGGTGACTTGAACTACCCAAACATAGACTGGGAGCATTACTCTAGCTCCAACACCCTAGCCCAAAGGTTATTAGAATTTATAAACTCAAATGCTATGGAACAACTTGTTACCACTCCCACAAGAGGGGAAAACATACTGGACCTGATCATCACCAACATGGGGACTCTATGCTTCAGACCAGAAGTGTATCCCTCACTGGTAAGATCAGACCATAAACTAATCTCACTGGATATTCACATCCCGACACCACCCCCTGCCCAGAAAACCACAGTAAAAAACTTCTCTAAATCAAATTTCACACTCCTCAAAACTGAGGTGGAATCCCTCAAAGCCCCCGGGCCTGTAGAAAATATGGCCCAGACCGCAGAATCCTTTATAAACGCATTCTATGAGCACCTTCAGGAATGCATGGATCATGCAATCCCAAATAAAACCAAGACCCAATCCTCCAAAGGCAGACATCCTGTCTGGTGGACCCCAGCCATAAACAAACTATACAATAGAAGGAGGAAGCTACTACATGACAGAGCAAAATCCCAAAAAAGGAAGGCATCTCTGATCAGTATCAGCAAAAAACTATGGGCACTCATAAAATCGTCTAAGGCCAGCTTCGAGAGAAAAATTGCACAGGACACTAAGGATAATCACAAGGCTTTCTTTAGTTATGCTAGGAACCTGAGTGGGAATTCCCAGATATGCTCAGAATTAGTCCAAAATGACAAAAAATTCACCGAACCCACAGACATTGCCAACATCCTAGCTGACAGGTTCAGTGCAAACTTCTCCCCCCCTCCCCACCAAAAGGGCAAATATCTATCCCAGCAGAGTGCTTCCCCCCTGACATTTCAGATGCTCAGGTAAGAGCCGCCTTCTCCAAAGCAAAAAACACAGAATCAATGGGACCAGACGGTGTCCTGGGCTGCATCCTACATGAACTCCAAAAAGAGCTAAACCCAAACATAAAACTACTGTTCAATCTCAGCCTTACTACAGGATATGTACCCAAAGAGTGGCGTACAGCAACAGTGGTCCCTCTCCACAAAGGTGGTGCCTCAACAGATCCTGGAAACTATCTCCCCATAAGCCTGACTAGCTTGGTCTGCAAAGCTATGGAAAGGATCATCATGGACCTCATAAATAAAGATATTGGGGACCTACAGACACTGGATCCTACCCAGTTCGACTTTGTTAAGGGCAGATCCTGCCTCTTAAACCTGGTTGATTTCTTTGAAACAGTCACCAAGACCATTGACGAGGGGAAGGTGGTCCACACAGCCTACCTGGACCTCGCAAAAGCCTTCGATACAATACCCCACTTGGACATTATAGATAAGCTCACCAGCTTAAATATAAACCCCTATGTCACTAGATGGGTTGCAAACTGGCTCAAGGACAGAACCCACATGGTTAGAATTGCTGGAGCCATGTCAGACTCCAAACCAGTTATAAGTGGCGTCCCACAAGGCTCCGTCCTGGGACCTGTCTTGTTTGGTATATATTTCTCGGAGGAACAGGCCAACACGGAAGGATTGTGGCTGACCAAGTTCACAGATGACTGCAACCTGGGTGCCATAATCGACTCTCCAGCCGATACAAGCATCCTCCAAAAGGGCCTCAAAGAAACACACAACTGGTGCCAGAGCCATGGCCTCAAGCTAAACACCAAAAAGTGTATAGTCATCCCCTTTGGCAAAACCAAAGTGCCCACAAATTACCAAATAGGTGGTTATCCAGTAAATATGAAGAAGTAATTAGGGACCTGGGGACCCAAGTTGATAGCAATCTCTCAATTGACAACCACGTGGCAAAGTGGTTAGAAAAACATTTTATATAGCCCACCTAATCATGAAGGGATTCACATCTAGATCAGGGGAGGTCATCGTGCCTCTTTACTCATCCCTCATCAGGCCCATAATTGAGTACAATGCCCCTTTTGGGATGTACCTTACCAGACACCTGCAGCAACTGGAAAGACCCCAAAAGTACCTCACCAAGAGGATCAAAGGGCTTAAACAGATGCCATATGCTGCCCGGTTAAAGAAACTCCAGCTCTACTCAGTGGCATACCACCTGCTCAGAGGCAATCTGTGCCTGACGTATAAAGCCATGTCCAACCCGGAATTAATGGACATGCTGCACCTCAGAAAATCCAAATCCCATCGAGCTACGCACTTGAGAGACTTGAACCTCAGCACTGAAATAAATAGGACATGCTGGAGGGACAGATTCATATCCCAGAGGCTCCCTTCACTCTGGAATAAAATCCCAGTCCAGGTTAGACAGAGTCCCTCTTTGACTCTCTTGAAGAGGAATCTTGATGAGTGGATGGGAGAGCGTAGGTTTACGCCAGGTATCACTTCTGGGTCACTGTTAGACAGAGGCACAGTATATGAACCCCGAAAACGGGCATAGCAAAATTAATTTAAAATGGGTGGTGAAAGCCATACACACTCTGGCTAGGCTTATAAATGCCCTAGGGCAGATAGCCTAGTATGAACCTATGAACCTATGAACCTATGGCTCTGTATGTTAGGCAAAGTGTGCCTCTGAGTAGGTGGTATGCAACGAAGAACAGATTTAGTTTTACCAGTTGTGTTGCATAACACAACTGTTTGAGGCCAGTAATCCTCTTTGTGAGGTACCTCTGTGGTCTCTACAGCTGCTGGATATGCTTAGTCGATGCGTCCAAAATGGTGCATTATACTCAATGATGGGTCTGATGACTTAAGAGTAGAGGGCCACCACTACCTCTTTTGATCCTGATGCAAACCCTTTGTTGATTAGATGGGCCACATAGGATTTCCTAATCACTTTGGCAACATGGTTGTCATAACAAAGATGACTACTTGTGTCCCCAGATCCCTTATTACCTTGTCAGTTTTTAGGGGGTAGCAGCTATGTGGTAGTTTGTGGGTATTTTGTTTTCACCAAAGGGGATTACTATGCATTCTTCCACATTGAGCTTGAGGCCATGATTCTGACACCACACATCTGTCTCATAGAGTCCCTTCTGGAGAATATTTCTGTCATCCGGGGAATCTATTATGGCAAATACTTTACAGTTCCCAGCAACCTTAGTCAACACAACCCTCCTGTGTTGGCATGTACTTTTGAGAAGTCTATACCGAACAGGAGGGACCCCAGGACTGAACCCTGGGGGCACCAGTTGTTAGCGGTGTAGAGTCTGACATGTAGCCAGCAACTCTTAATTTGTGGGATCTATCTGTGAGCCAGTTGGGAATCCATCTTGTGATGTATGGATTCATGCCCAGGCTGGTGAGTTCATCTATGATACCTGACTGGGGAATGGTGTCAAAGGCCTTAGCGAGGTATAGGTAGGCTGTGCGGAGCTCATTTCAATCATCTGTAGCCTGGGTAACTGTCTCAAAGAAATACACCCAGTTCATGAGGCGTGATCTGCATTTGACAAAGCCAAACTGGGTGTGCTCAGCTGTGTGAAGGTTCCCAATGTCTTTATTGTTGACTTCCATTATGATTGGCTCCATTGCCTTGCAGATCAGACTCGTCAGGCTCATAAAGCGTGAATGCCAAGGGTCTTTGTGGCCCCACCCCTGTGGAGTGGGAAGAATGTTGCTGTGCAACATTCTATGAGTACATATCCTGTAGAGAGGATGTAGAGAGAAGTGTAGGTATCCTTGATGAATATGGATACATCCCCACCCTATGTGCTATGATCCAGGTTCTGATGCTGGAAGGTATGGAATGAGTAGTATCCTGGTAGTGCTGGTGTGCTCTCTGGAGCCTTGAACTAGGTGTCTGTTACTGCACAGATATCGATATTCTCCATACTGAGAAGTGCCTTGAGTGTGTGCATTTGGAGGCTGAGACTTCTGGCAATGAGTAGCATTTAGCTCACTTTGAGGTTATTTGTGTTGGTTACGGTGTTTGGTTTGTCCTGAGTGACTGGTGTTCCACACCTGAAGTCAACGCCTCATTGATCCGATCTGACCATAAGCTAATTACCTACATATCCACATTTTGCCCCCACCCCCCATTAAGGAATCCATGTTAAAAAATTTCTCCAAACCCAACATCATGCTTCATGAGACAGAAGTGGTGAACTTCAGGACACCCATGCAGATGGACAATACATTTACAACTACTGAATCCTACACAATTGCACTTTATAAGCCCTTACATGAGTGCATCGATTGTGCTATCCCAAACAGAACCAAGATGCTGTCCTCCTAGAAAAGGAAGCCAATCTGGTGGTCCCCTGCCATAAACAAACTGCACAACAGAAGGAAGAAACTGTTACAAAAGAGGGTAAAATCCCATGAGTGGAGGAGCTCCCTGGTCAGCCTCAGTAACAAGCTGCGATCCCTGATAAAATCCTCCAAAGCTAGTTACAAAAACAAAATCTCCACTGATTCTAAAGACAACCACAAAGCATTCTATAGCTATGTCAAGAATCTCAATGGCAACACTCAGATCTGCTCTGAGTTACAGCACAATGGCACTAAATATACAGACCCAACTGATATTGCCAACATCCTGGCAGATAGGATCAGTGCTAACTTTACCCCTCTCCCCATGAAAGAGACCATCTCTATACCGGAAGAATGCAAAGTTGCTGTCATCATGCCTGTACAGGTAAAAACCACTCCCCAAAGCCAGGAACACAGCATCCATGGGACCATATAACATCCCAGGCTGCGTTCTACACAAACTACAGAATAAAGTGGCACCACACCTAAGTATCATGTTCAATCATAGCCTCACCTCAGGCTTTGTGCCTGCTGAATGGCACACAGCGGCGGTTATCCCACTACACAAGGGGTAGCCACCACGGACCCTGGGAACTAGCGCCCCATTAGCCTGATGAGCCTGGTCTGCAAGGCCATGGAACGTATCATCATGGAACTTAGAAACAAAGACATTGGTAATCTCCAAACTCTGGACCACAACCAGTTCAGGTTTGTAAAGGTAGATCATGTCTCCTAAACCTGATAGATTTCTTTGAAGCAGTCACCAAAGCCATAGACAAAAGTAAGGTGGTTCACACAGCCTATCTAGATCTTGCCAAGGCTTTCAACACCACCCCCCACTCTGGAATTATAGATAAACTCACTAAACTAGGTATAAATCCCTATGTCACAAGATGGGTTGTCAGCTGGCTTACTGACAGAACCCACACTGTGAAAGTAGCAAACTCCAAATCCGACTTCAGACCAGTGACAAGTGAAGTACCACAGGGTTCAGTCCTGTATCCTGTCCTGTTTAGTATCTACTTCCCTGAAGTACAGGCTAACACAGAAGGTCTTTGGCTAATGAAGTTCCCAGATGACTGCAAACTAGGAGCCATAATCGAAACTACTAATGATGTGGACATCCTACAAAAGGGTCTCACTGAGACAGATGCCTGATGTCAAAGCCATAGCCTCAAGCTCAATGCCAAAAGTTAATTGTCAACCCCTTTGGTAAAAACTGTGTACCCATGAACTACAACATAGGCGGTAGTATAATAAATGGATTTAAAATGCGCTCTGGTTGCTTACAAGTTAACGCACTTGTGACAAAACAATAAATAGATAAATATTGACGGTATATATGAAAAACAAGTGCGAAAACGAGGTATAAATTCAATTTAAAACCAGTCAGGTTCAAAGTGAAATAACGTTTTATTTAGTAAAAACAGACGGATAAGCGCTTTCACTAACGTAACTTCTTCAGATCCAAGACAAATGACTCACAAATACATCCTTTAAATACACAATCCAATTAAACAAAAAATTATTCAATTAACATTTCAAAAGAGTATGTAATTCATTATTATGCGTATATACTATCTAAAGCATCTTAAAAATAAATAAATGTAAGAACATATGTCACATATATAAAATAACTGCCAAGTGTTAAAATCATTGATAAAATTTATATGCAATCTAAAGTGACTGAGTATTATAACTTAAATATAATGCTTCAATACGCATGTTTAGGTTTCTATCTCATATAAGCTTCAAGATATGAATATATAAAAGATGTAATAAATAATGTAATAAAAACAGGAGAATAAATATTTGAGTATGATGCATAGAAAATATAAAATTATATATGTGTGTAATATGATCTACTGTGGGCTCTAGATGAATGTAATGTCATGAAAATGGGTTATGTATAAATATGTATATTTATGATGTATGAATGTGGGTATATATGTGAAATATGTATGGTGTATTATATAGCTATTATGAATGTAAAAATGAATATTAATAGGAATGTATATAAAAATGTATATAAAAAACAAATGCAAATGTAAATGTAAATGAGGGTGTAAATATGAATACGAATATATAAATTATGAATGTTATAAATATAATATGATATAAATAAATGTATAAAATACATAAAATACTTAAATGATGGTATGATATGCATATGAATATGTAATACATAATATGTTAAAATATATGTATTTATAGGTCTATGTATTAAAAGTTGGTATGGATGCATGTGCAGTTAAAGTATATAGTTTAAAAATATACCAGTCTGTAAAATGTCTGAAACTTGTCTGAATTTACCCAAGAGAATTATTATTTGATATGTCTACGTTTCCTAAGGTGAGGTTTGATGGATGCTCTTTCATTCATACCAGAGCCTTTATCAGCCCTGAGTAGAATAATCCATCTGCTTTCCTTGTCCTCTGTGTGATTCATTATATTGCCTCCCCTTTTGTTTACTGGAATATTTTCCAAAACTCTAAAAGTGAACGAATGCTGGTTATCAGTCTGTAAGACATGCTTTGCTAATGCATTTTGTATGTTCCCTTTCCTAATGCTATAACAATGTTCCCTCATTCTGTCACATAGAGGTCGATTAGTCTTGCCCACATAAAAACAAGAACATATTATGCAGCCTGCCAAATATACAACATTGGCAGTCATACAATCTGCATCAACCTGAATGTAAAATTCTTTATGTGTATCAGGATGCACAAAAACTATGTTAGAATCTATTAGTGAACAGAAATTACAATGTCCACAAGGTTTAGTAAAACATTGGATCCTAGGAGCTGTATTATGTGTAGGATAGCATAATAATCTTTTAAGATTCTTTTTGTTTCTATACATAAAAGAAGGATTTGTTCCTACAATAGTTGTTAGTGTATCATCTGCTTGCAAAATATTCCAATGTTTACTAATAATATTTCTAATCTGTATATGATCTGTTGTGAAGCAAGTTGAGAATTTAACATTCTGCATCAGACTAATGGATTTAGTGTCTACGTTGGCAGGATAAGGTCCAAAATATGGGGCACCTTTGGTTGAGCGTAGGTTATGTGTAGAATCCAGGTGTTCATTGATTTCTTTAGACCTATAACCTCTTTCTAAGGACATGGACAACTTCATGGTATGCAAATTACCTCATTTGCTGCTGAAAGCTATGCAAATGAGGTAAATTTGCAATCCAGGAAACACTAGCCTGTCCTTGGAAGATTAGTGCAAGCGAAGCACATGCGTGTTTGAGCGGCGCTGCCCCGGGAGGAAACAGAAAGGGAAAAGAAAGGAAAATAAATAGTAGGAAGTTAACCAAGGAGAACTAGCAGAGCTGCCAGGTGAAATATATCCGAATCAGCCAATTACACAGGCAGCAGACTATCCTAGCCCAGCCCAGCATTTTAAACTCTGCAAACAGCATTCCCCCCTGTTTATTCCCAAGAACTCTGCAACACTGCAGTATACAAAGAGGAAACGCTTAAAAAGCTTAAGTCCAACAAAATGTTAGGGGCTGCTCTTGCTATCATAAACCAACATGTGTAAGGTGCTGAGGGTGGTGATGTTGTGGATGCTGCTGAGCAACCCACAGTGAGGAGACAGAGAAGAGTGTACAGACCCAGGGTAACCTACCAGGGGCTACATGAGCTGGAGATAGTGGAGCTATAGGGTGGACAGAGACCTCCTGCAGCAAATTGTTGAGCTGTGTCGGCCACACCTCACTCACAGAATCAACAGAGGGGAACCCATCCCAGTGGATACCAAGGTATGTATTGGCATACGAATACTAGCTACAGGTACCTTCCAGAGACCAGCTGGTATTATGATGGGGATTTCACAGACATCAGCATCCAGGGTACTCCACCAGTTCCTGGATGCCATGTCAGCACATGTTGGTGACCACGTATATTTCCCCAATTCCCGTGAGGCATTGTCCAACAATATGCATCTTTTCCACCAAATAGCAGAATAGCAGAATGAGGTAGTGGGTGCAATAGACTGCATGCACATACACATCAAAGCACGACCCGGTAAGCGGGATAAGGTCTACATCAACTGCAAGGGCTTCCCCTCCATCAACTGCCAGGTTGTGTGTGATGCCCAGGGCATAATAATGAATGTGTGTTTTGGCTACCCTGCAAGCTATCACAATTCCCACATCTGGCATCTGATGAAGCTGTACCAGAGATTTGCCAATGGGGATATCCCTGATGGTCACCTAGTGGGGGATGCTGGAAACTCACTGGAGCCGTGGCTGATGACATCCATCAGAAATGCACACATACCTGAACAAGAACTCCATAATGAGGCACATGCACAAACAAGAAACATAACTGAGCGTGTGTTTGGGAAGCTCAAGTCATGGTTCCGGTGCCTGGGTACATCTGGTGGAGCCTTGCCGTACTCACTAACTACATGTATCCAAATTGTTATGGTATGTGCCATGCTACACAATATGATCCTGCGGAAACAGCTGCGGTAAGAACAGCATGGGGCAGGGCCAAACAGCCCCCCACCATTGCCAAGGCCTGCACAGGCACAGCGTGACTCAGAGGAGGAACAACCTGAGCCTGCCCCAGTAGGCAGAAGGAGGCGTGCCCAGTATGCCCTGGTCTTGGCAAAGAGGCAACGCATAGCACATACACTGACTCAGTAGGAACTCTGGAAATGACACCTCTCTCTGATTCGCACATACAGTAAAAGGGATGCCTAACTTGACACTACCTGTTTTCAAACATGTATAGGGAGTGTACTATGTGCATCTGACATAGGCAGCCCTGCAGCACCACCTGAGGCATGAGTGCCCTATTCTAAGCAATATAAAGCACCGTTAAGCACATTTTACCAGTATTGAGCATATTTAAATGCAATTGCGCATAGCTGCGCACCGCGCTAACCAGCGCAGTGTCGGGCAGCGTCAGGCAATGTTGGGCAAAGTCGAGCAAAGTTGGGTAAACACACTCACACCTGCTTTACTGTTCCTTAACCAGTCAGGTCTGCCCAGCAGGAAAATAAAAGCAGTGGTACTCTGCACTATAGTCACAGTACTGAACCACTAAGCCATGACAGCATTTCACTGGCACAGGCACAACTTAAGTCACTCACACATACCAGTTGGGGGGGGGGGGTCACATACCTAACAGTCACAGCCAGCAGGACAGTTGTAGACAAACGCAAACACAAACAAATGCTGTATCATGCCCTCTGAAGAGGCATATGAGTAACCTCCCCCCGGCCTTTGCAGACAGATAACAGCAGGTCAGGCAGTGTAATGTGGGTTGGGTAGGCTATGAAGTCACAAACTAATATGTGTGTAATTGGAAGCTAAGGTCTGTAGTACAGTGGTATGCCTCAAGCCAGTACGATAGGCAACAGTACAGACTGAAATGGAAACCTTACATAGTAGTGCAGGCCTAGAAAATGTGTATAAGTGTGAGGTGTAACCCTCATCCTATGTACACCCACAGTAACAATCAGGTGTGCCCCCCCAGGTAGAAATGTGCAAATAATAGCTGTCCCCTCTGTATGTAGAAATGTTGATAAGTCTGCAAAATTGACTCATGGAAGCCCTGCAGTTACAGCATGCTTCCTGTCGATGTACAAGACAAAGGTGAGCCCTGAAGTAAAAAAAACAACTTGATTTTTAACACACATATAGTATATATGCCCATAGTGGGCATGCTCACACACTTAAACAAATTTAACAAATTTCAGTCAGCAACATACTGAAAGGTCATACTGGGCATGCTCACACACTTAGGCCATGTCTGGGCACAGCAGTGGGCCACACATATCTGGCAGTTGCAGTTCTTACTCAGGACACTTGTCACTATTCACCAATCCTGCCTTGCGCACACAGTGATATGAAAACAGACCCATATAATATATTAGACCCGTCATAATCAAACTATGTACTACATGTACTTAAGTTGTTCAAAGAAAGTGAAAATCCAAAGAAGATCAATAAATCTCCGATCAGTATCATAAAGAAACAATGCGCACTCCTAACATTATCCAAGCCATGTTCTGGCAAAAATATTGCCAAAGAGTCCATAGAGAACCATGAAGCTTTCTTTCACTATGTCATAAATATCAATGTAAACTCATATATGTTCTGAGTCAGTGCAAAGTGTAACTGAATACATATACATGACTGACATTGCCAACATCTTGTCAGACAGGTTCATACATATTTTCCCCCCTCTCACTGACAAAAGGTCCCATTACCATACGTGGAGATTGTGAAAATCCAGTAATCACATATACAATGGTTAAACAGCTCTATCCAAACCTAAAAACACGGCATCTATGGGATGACATGGTTTCCCTGTCTGTGTCATATGTTAACTCCAAAACAAACAGACCCTGCACCTGAACAGTTTGTTGAGACTCACCCTCTGTATAAGATATGAAACTGTTGAATGGGTTGCAGCAACATTTGAAACACTCCACAAGTGTTGGTGCACAACAGACCATGGGAACTATTGTTTTATAAGCCTAATAAGCCTGATCTGCAAGACCATGGAGTCCATCATTATGGAACTCATAAAACGAGCTATTGGGAGCCTACAAACACCCAACCCTACCCATTTTGGTTAGGTCAGGGGCAGATCATGGTTTCTGAACCTGCTAGACAGTTTTCAAGGCAGTCACCCAGGACATACATCAATGAAATGAGCTACACACGGCCTACATAGACCTTGAAAAGCCCTTTTCCAACATCCACACACATGTCATATCCACAAAATAAACAACCTGTGCATAAAAACGTATGTCATCTGATGGATTGCGAACTGGGGCACAAATAGACCCCACAAGGTAAGAATTGCGGTCTACCTGTTGGACTGTAAGCTGGTAACAACTGCTGTCCCCAATGGCTCAGTCCTGGGACCCCTCCTGTCTGGTGTATACTTTTCAGAAATACAGTCAAACACACAAGGGCTATGGTTAGCAAAGTTTTTGGATGACTGCAAAAAGGTTGTCATAATCAATGTTTGGGACAACAGAGACATCCTTAAAAAGGGTCTCAGTCAGACAGATGTGGTGTCAAACCTATGGCCTCGAGCTACAGTCATACAAATACCACATAGGTGCCAACACCCTAAATATGGAGGGTAATAATAAGGGATCAATGGACACATATGGATAGTCATCTCTACTTCCAGAAGCACATTCACAAAGTGGTTAGAAAATCATGCTATGTGTTCACACAAATTGCCAAAGTCATTGCATGTAGGTCAAAGGAGGTTCCCTCTACTCATCAGTCATCAGCCCCATCAGAGAGTATCATGGCACTCTTGTGATGAATCTGACTAGGCACCTTCAGCAGCTGGAAACACCACTAAAGTACCTCAAAAAGAGGATTAATGGCATCAAACAGTTGCCCCATGCAACAAGACTGACGTTAACTCAATCTGTACTCTGTTGCATACTGTCTACTCAGGCGATCTCTGCCCAACAGATAGACCCATGTCCAATGCAGAACTGCTGTACATGCGCTATCTGAAGTAAACCCAAGCTCACTGTGCCACATGCCCTAGGGACATCATCATCACAACAATAAATAAAACATGTTGGAGGGATACATTACTAACTCACAGACTTCCCTTGCTTTGGAACAGGCTCCCAACCTACATTAAGCTGAGTCCCTCACTGACACTCTTCCATAGGAGCCTTGATGAGTGAATGTGAAACTGAACTGTCACACCATGTATCACTTCATCAGCTCTGCTACACAGAGACCTAGGGAAGTAACCCCATGTGTGGCGATAGCTGCACACTCTGGCCATACTAATATGTGCCTTCAGGCAGATAGCCTATTACCTACCTATGTACCTATATATATGTAGAGGGAACACAGTATAATAAGCCAAAGATGGATGGGCAGAGATGTGTGTAAGAGGGTGGCCATGACAGGGAGCCATCCAGGACTGTCCCACCCAGCACACATCCCAATGGCACAAAAGACATGAGGTGCACATCTCACCCAGTGTACATAACAGCCACTGGTATCTGTAAGCATTACAGTGTATGTGGTCCATGTGTCTGCTGTACAACATGACTGTACAATGAAGTACACATCTACTATTTGTAGACATGTACCTGTCACATAGGTTCATAGGTATATAGTAGACTATCTTCACAAAGGCATATATTAGTCTAGGCAAGTTGTGCAGCTTTCACCACCCCATTGGGTAGTCTCCTAAGCCCTAGTTCTAATAGTTAGTACCGTGAGCCCCTTTCCAGTGGGGCTGCTGATGTGATGCCTGATGTGAATTTTCTGTTTCCCATTAACTCATCAAGGTTCATATTGAAAAATGTCAGCGAGGGGCTCTGTCTGATGTACATTGGGACTCTGTTCCATAATAAGGCAAGTGTCTGGGATGGTACTCTATCCCACCAGCATGTCGTATTCATTGTTGTGATGAGGTTCTTATCCCAGGAGTGTGTAGTGTGACTCAATTTTGTTATCCATAGATGGAGCATGTTCACCAGTTATGTGTTGGACTTTAAGTTACCTAGGACTTGCTCACTAAAGCAATTATATAAGTCAGCACTAAAAAATTAAAAGCACTACACCCTCACAAACTCCCCTTGAGTAACTTGTTCCCCATTGGCCGTTTTTTCAATTATAAAAGAATTCCCAATACTATTCTAGCATGTCCAAAGGTCAGTTGTCAATCTCCTCTCCGGTCCAGCTGGTGAATCTGGGAATCTTGAGGCAATGTTACTACTGCCTCATGTACACAGACAACCCTCTCCTCCTCCCAACAAATTCCAACACATGTGAGAGATGGAACCATATAGCGAAACTGGAGGCTAAGCTCTCTCAACTCAGTACTAGCGTAACCAGTCAGGAGGAGAAGGAAACCACACTCACTACAATTCCAGTCTCACATAGACCTACCACAACAGCAAACCAAACACATAAACACACAAAAACATACTCGGAGGCTCTAAATAAAAATCTGCCTAAGCAGCAGAGACCTCTAAAGCAGACACCCAAGCAACTGCTACCCCAAAACAAAACACGTGCAACACATAGCTCACAAAGCCAGTGTGCCGAACAGTCACAGCCCTTACGGCTAAACAACACACCTGATACACTTGTCATAGGTGACTCTATCGTCAGGCTCACTGACGTCCCGCTCACCAGGCTGAACAAGGAGAAGGTCACGGTGAGCTACCTGTCGGGCGCTAGGATCTGCCACATAACACAAGCACTCAGGTCACTCCAAGGCAAGTACAAATATGACTCAGTCATTGTCCATGCTGGTGTGAATGACCTGAGACGTACCTCCCTGGACTACATGAAAAGAGACATAGAGGAGCTCTCTGAGCATGTAGCCCAGGCCAGTATGACACTGACCTTGAGTAGCATCTTACCCTCACCAAGAATGATGCCACAATATGAAGACAAGATGATCAATTTCAACAATTGGCTTAAGTATTGGTGTCATTCAAAGGGGATCCAATGCCTGTCAGCCTGGGATGACATGCTCGACAAGCCAAGATGCTTCGCTAGGACGGCTTGCACCTGTCACCCCTGGGTTTTCGGATATTGGCAAAGGCTCTTGCTACCCCCATAGTGCCTTTTTTAGGCAAGGCTCAAAAGACAAACCCACCTCCATAGGTATCACAAGGGATAAGAAACTAAGAGTAATGCTACTCAACGCCAGAAGTCTAAAGCTCAAGATGCATGCACTTGAAACTCTCCTTAGCATGGAGAGCATTGATATCTGTGCAGTAACATAAACCTGGTTCAAGGCTCCCGAGAGCACCCCAGCAATACCAGGTTATACCTCATACCATGCTTTTCGGCCCCAAAACTTGGACCGAACCACAAAAGGAGGGGAGTATCAATATTCACAAAGATACCCACACCTCCAGGTTGGTGGCACAGCATGAAGCATCAGAGACTATCCATGTGCAACTAACAGTGGGTAAAACTGCCTTCCAGTTTATAGCCTGCTACAGACCACCCTCCCAAACCCAGGAACCCCACTCAGCCTTCCTGAGAACACTGGAAAATAAGAAGGTCTCTCCAAACACCATTATATTGGGTGACTTGAACTACCCAAACATAGACTGGGAGCATTACTCTAGCTCCAACACCCTAGCCCAAAGGTTATTAGAATTTATAAACTCAAATGCTATGGAACAACTTGTTACCACTCCCACAAGAGGGGAAAACATACTGGACCTGATCATCACCAACATGGGGACTCTATGCTTCAGACCAGAAGTGTATCCCTCACTGGTAAGATCAGACCATAAACTAATCTCACTGGATATTCACATCCCGACACCACCCCCTGCCCAGAAAACCACAGTGAAAAACTTCTCTAAATCAAATTTCACACTCCTCAAAACTGAGGTGGAATCCCTCAAAGCCCCCGGGCCTGTAGAAAATATGGCCCAGACCGCAGAATCCTTTATAAACGCATTCTATGAGCACCTTCAGGAATGCATGGATCATGCAATCCCAAATAAAACCAAGACCCAATCCTCCAAAGGCAGACATCCTGTCTGGTGGACCCCAGCCATAAACAAACTATACAATAGAAGGAGGAAGCTACTACATGACAGAGCAAAATCCCAAAAAAGGAAGGCATCTCTGATCAGTATCAGCAAAAAACTATGGGCACTCATAAAATCGTCAAAGGCCAGCTTTGAGAGAAAATTGCACAGGACACTAAGGATAATCACAAGGCTTTCTTTAGTTATGCTAGGAACCTGAGTGGGAATTCCCAGATATGCTCAGAATTAGTCCAAAATGACAAAAAATTCACGAACCCACAGACATTGCCAACATCCTAGCTGAC
The DNA here is from genome assembly GCF_019279795.1 of Protopterus annectens. Lineage (NCBI taxonomy): Eukaryota > Metazoa > Chordata > Ceratodontiformes > Protopteridae > Protopterus > Protopterus annectens. Next base: position 256,622,259 of record NC_056745.1, on the reverse strand, counting down.
AGGTTCTGTGCAAACTTCTCCCCCCCCCCACCAGAAGGGCAAATATCTATCCCAGCAGAGTGCTTCCCCCCTGACATTTCAGATGCTCAGGTAAGAGCCGCCTTCTCCAAAGCAAAAAACACAGAATCAATGGGACCAGGCGGTGTCCTGGGCTGCATCCTACATGAACTCCAAAAAGAGCTAAACCCAAACATAAAACTACTGTTCAATCTCAGCCTTACTACAGGATATGTACCCAAAGAGTGGCGTACAGCAACAGTGGTCCCTCTCCACAAAGGTGGTGCCTCAACAGATCCTGGAAACTATCTCCCCATAAGCCTGACTAGCTTGGTCTGCAAAGCTATGGAAAGGATCATCATGGACCTCATAAATAAAGATATTGGGGACCTACAGACACTGGATCCTACCCAGTTCGACTTTGTTAAGGGCAGATCCTGCCTCTTAAACCTGGTTGATTTCTTTGAAACAGTCACCAAGACCATTGACGAGGGGAAGGTGGTCCACACAGCCTACCTGGACCTCGCAAAGCCTTCGATACAATACCCCACTTGGACATTATAGATAAGCTCACCAGCTTAAATATAAACCCCTATGTCACTAGATGGGTTGCAAACTGGCTCAAGGACAGAACCCACATGGTTAGAATTGCTGGAGCCATGTCAGACTCCAAACCAGTTATAAGTGGCGTCCCACAAGGCTCCGTCCTGGGACCTGTCTTGTTTGGTATATATTTCTCGGAGGAACAGGCCAACATGGAAGGATTGTGGCTGACCAAGTTCACAGATGACTGCAACCTGGGTGCCATAATCGACTCTCCAGCCGATACAAGCATCCTCCAAAAGGGCCTCAAAGAAACACACAACTGGTGCCAGAGCCATGGCCTCAAGCTAAACACCAAAAAGTGTATAGTCATCCCCTTTGGCAAAACCAAAGTGCCCACAAATTACCAAATAGGTGGTTATCCAGTAAATATGAAGAAGTAATTAGGGACCTGGGGACCCAAGTTGATAGCAATCTCTCAATTGACAACCACGTGGCAAAGTGGTTAGAAAAACATTTTATATAGCCCACCTAATCATGAAGGATTCACATCTAGATCAGGGAGGTCATCGTGCCTCTTTACTCATCCCTCATCAGGCCCATAATTGAGTACAATGCCCTTTTGGGATGTACCTTACCAGACACCTGCAGCAACTGGAAAGACCCCAAAAGTACCTCACCAAGAGGATCAAAGGGCTTAAACAGATGCCATATGCTGCCCGGTTAAAGAAACTCCAGCTCTACTCAGTGGCATACCACCTGCTCAGAGGCAATCTGTGCCTGACGTATAAAGCCATGTCCAACCCGGAATTAATGGACATGCTGCACCTCAGAAAATCCAAATCCCATCGAGCTACGCACTTGAGAGACTTGAACCTCAGCACTGAAATAAATAGGACATGCTGGAGGGACAGATTCATATCCCAGAGGCTCCCTTCACTCTGGAATAAAATCCCAGTCCAGGTTAGACAGAGTCCCTCTTTGACTCTCTTGAAGAGGAATCTTGATGAGTGGATGGGAGAGCGTAGGTTTACGCCAGGTATCACTTCTGGGTCACTGTTAGACAGAGGCACAGTATATGAACCCCGAAAACGGGCATAGCAAAATTAATTTAAAATGGGTGGTGAAAGCCATACACACTCTGGCTAGGCTTATAAATGCCCTAGGGCAGATAGCCTAGTATGAACCTATGAACCTATGAACCTATGGCTCTGTATGTTAGGCAAAGTGTGCCTCTGAGTAGGTGGTATGCAACGAAGAACAGATTTAGTTTTACCAGTTGTGTTGCATAACACAACTGTTTGAGGCCAGTAATCCTCTTTGTGAGGTACCTCTGTGGTCTCTACAGCTGCTGGATATGCTTAGTCGAGTACGTCCAAAATGGTGCATTATACTCAATGATGGGTCTGATGACTTAAGAGTAGAGGGCCACCACTACCTCTTTTGATCCTGATGCAAACCCTTTGTTGATTAGATGGGCCACATAGGATTTCCTAATCACTTTGGCAACATGGTTGTCATAACAAAGATGACTACTTGTGTCCCCAGATCCCTTATTACCTTGTCAGTTTTTAGGGGGTAGCAGCTATGTGGTAGTTTGTGGGTATTTTGTTTTCACCAAAGGGGATTACTATGCATTCTTCCACATTGAGCTTGAGGCCATGATTCTGACACCACACATCTGTCTCATAGAGTCCCTTCTGGAGAATATTTCTGTCATCCGGGGAATCTATTATGGCAAATACTTTACAGTTCCCAGCAACCTTAGTCAACACAACCCTCCTGTGTTGGCATGTACTTTTGAGAAGTCTATACCGAACAGGAGGGACCCCAGGACTGAACCCTGGGGGCACCAGTTGTTAGCGGTGTAGAGTCTGACATGTAGCCAGCAACTCTTAATTTGTGGGATCTATCTGTGAGCCAGTTGGGAATCCATCTTGTGATGTATGGATTCATGCCCAGGCTGGTGAGTTCATCTATGATACCTGACTGGGGAATGGTGTCAAAGGCCTTAGCGAGGTATAGGTAGGCTGTGCGGAGCTCATTTCAATCATCTGTAGCCTGGGTAACTGTCTCAAAGAAATACACCCAGTTCATGAGGCGTGATCTGCATTTGACAAAGCCAAACTGGGTGTGCTCAGCTGTGTGAAGGTTCCCAATGTCTTTATTGTTGACTTCCATTATGATTGGCTCCATTGCCTTGCAGATCAGACTCGTCAGGCTCATAAAGCGTGAATGCCAAGGGTCTTTTGTGGCCCCACCCCTGTGGAGTGGGAAGAATGTTGCTGTGCAACATTCTATGAGTACATATCCTGTAGAGAGGATGTAGAGAGAAGTGTAGGTATCCTTGATGAATATGGATACATCCCCACCCTATGTGCTATGATCCAGGTTCTGATGCTGGAAGGTATGGAATGAGTAGTATCCTGGTAGTGCTGGTGTGCTCTCTGGAGCCTTGAACTAGGTGTCTTTTACTGCACAGATATCGATATTCTCCATACTGAGAAGTGCCTTGAGTGTGTGCATTTGGAGGCTGAGACTTCTGGCAATGAGTAGCATTTAGCTCACTTTGAGGTTATTTGTGTTGGTTACGGTGTTTGGTTTGTCCTGAGTGACTGGTGTTCCACACCTGAAGTCAACGCCTCATTGATCCGATCTGACCATAAGCTAATTACCTACATATCCACATTTTGCCCCCACCCCCCATTAAGGAATCCATGTTAAAAAATTTCTCCAAACCCAACATCATGCTTCATGAGACAGAAGTGGTGAACTTCAGGACACCCATGCAGATGGACAATACATTTACAACTACTGAATCCTACACAATTGCACTTTATAAGCACTTACATGAGTGCATCGATTGTGCTATCCCAAACAGAACCAAGATGCTGTCCTCCTAGAAAAGGAAGCCAATCTGGTGGTCCCCTGCCATAAACAAACTGCACAACAGAAGGAAGAAACTGTTACAAAAGAGGGTAAAATCCCATGAGTGGAGGAGCTCCCTGGTCAGCCTCAGTAACAAGCTGTGATCCCTGATAAAATCCTCCAAAGCTAGTTACAAAAACAAAATCTCCACTGATTCTAAAGACAACCACAAAGCATTCTATAGCTATGTCAAGAATCTCAATGGCAACACTCAGATCTGCTCTGAGTTACAGCACAATGGCACTAAATATACAGACCCAACTGATATTGCCAACATCCTGGCAGATAGGATCAGTGCTAACTTTACCCCCCTCTCCCCCATGAAAGAGCCCATCTCTATACCGGAAGAATGCAAAGTTGCTGTCATCATGCCTGTACAGGTAAAAACCACTCCCCAAAGCCAGGAACACAGCATCCATTGGACCAGATAACATCCCAGGCTGCGTTCTACACAAACTACAGAATAAAGTGGCACCACACCTAAGTATCATGTTCAATAATAGCCTCACCTCAGGCTTTGTGCCTGCTGAATGGCACAAAGCGATGGTTATCCCACTACACAAGGGGGTAGCCACCACGGACCCTGGGAACTAGCGCCCCATTAGCCTGATGAGCCTGGTCTGCAAGGCCATGGAACGTATCATCATGGAACTTAGAAACAAAGACATTGGTAATCTCCAAACTCTGGACCACAACCAGTTCAGGTTTGTAAAAGGTAGATCATGTCTCCTAAACCTGATAGATTTCTTTGAAGTAGTCATCAAAGCCATAGATAAGAGTAAGGTGGTTCACACAGCCTATCTAGATCTTGCCAAGGCTTTCAACACCATCCCCCACTCTGGAATTATAGATAAACTCACTAAACTAGGTATAAATCCCTATGTCACAAGATGGGTTGTCAACTGGCTTACTGACAGAACCCACACTGTGAAAGTAGCAGACTCCAAATCCGACTTCAGACCAGTGACAAGTGAAGTACCACAGGGTTCAGTCCTGTGTTCTGTCCTGTTTGGTATCTACTTCCCTGAAGTACAGGCTAACACAGAAGGTCTTTGGCTAATGAAGTTCCCAGATGACTGCAAACTAGGAGCCATAATCGAAACTAATAATGATGTGGACATCCTACAAAAGGGCCTCACTAAGACAGATGCCTGATGTCAAAGCCATAGCCTCAAGCTCAATGTCAAAAAGTTAATTGTCAACCCCTTTGGTAAAAACTGTGTACCCATGAACTACAACATAGGCGGTAGTATAATAAATGGATTTAAAATTCGCTCTGGTTGCTTACAAGTTAACGCACTTGTGACAAAACAATAAATAGATAAATATTGACGGTATATATGAAAAACAAGTGCGAAAACGAGGTATAAATTCAATTTAAAACCAGTCAGGTTCAAAGTGAAATAACATTTTATTTAGTAAAAACAGACGGATAAGCGCTTTCACTAACGTAACTTCTTCAGATCCAAGACAAATGACTCACAAATACATCCTTTAAATACACAATCCAATTAAACTAAAAATTATTCAATTAACATTTCAAAAGAGTATGTAATTCATTATTATGCGTATATACTATCTAAAGCATCTTAAAAATAAATAAATGTAAGAACATATGTCACATATATAAAATAACTGCCAAGTGTTAAAATCATTGATAAAATTTATATGCAATCTAAAGTGACTGAGTATTATAACTTAAAAATAATGCTTCAATACGCATGCTTAGGTTTCTATCTCATATAAGCTTCAAGATATGAATATATAAAAGATGTAATAAATAATGTAATAAAAACAGGAGAATAAATATGTGAGTATGATGCATAGAAAATATAAAATTATATATGTGTGTAATATGATCTACTGTGGGCTCTAGATGAATGTAATGTCATGAAAATGGGTTATGTATAAATATGTATACTTATGATATATGAATTTGGGTATATATGTGAAATATGTATGGTGTATTATATAGCTATTATGAATGTAAAAATGAATATTAATAGGAATGTATATAAAAATGTATATAAAAAACACAATGCAAATGTAAATGTAAATGAGGGTGTAAATATGAATATGAATATATAAATTATGAATGTTATAAATATAATATGATATAACTAAATGTATAAAATACATAAAATACTTAAATGATGGTATGATATGCATATGAATATGTAATACATAGTATGTTAAAATATATGTATTTATAGGTCTATGTATTAAAAGTTGGTATGGATGCATGTGCAGTTTAAAGTATATAGTTTAAAAATATACCAGTCTGTAAAATGTCTGAAACTTGTCTGAATTTACCCAAGAGAATTATTATTTGATATGTCTACATTTCCTAAGGTGAGGTTTGATGGATGCTCTTTCGTTCAAACCAGAGCCTTTATCAGCCCTGAGTAGAATAATCCATCTGCTTTCCTTGTCCTCTGTGTGATTCATTATATTGCCTCCCCTTTTGTTTACTGGAATATTTTCCAAAACTCTAAAAGTGAACGAATGCTGGTTATCAGTCTGTAAGACATGCTTTGCTAATGCATTTTGTATGTTCCCTTTCCTAATGCTATAACAATGTTCCCTCATTCTGTCACATAGAGGTCGATTAGTCTTGCCCACATAAAAACAAGAACATATTATGCAGACTGCCAAATATACAACATTGGCAGTCATACAATCTGCATCAACCTGAATGTAAAATTCTTTATGTGTATCAGGATGCACAAAAACTATGTTAGAATCTATTAGTGAACAGAAATTACAATGAGCACAAGGTTTAGTAAAACATTGGATCCTAGGAGCTGTATTATGTGTAGGATAGCATAATAATCTTTTAAGATTCTTTTTGTTTCTATACATAAAAGAAGGATTTGTTCCTACAATAGTTGTTAGTGTATCATCTGCTTGCAAAATATTCCAATGTTTACTAATAATATTTCTAATCTGTATATGATCTGTTGTGAAGCAAGTTGAGAATTTAACATTCTGCATCAGACTAATGGATTTAGTGTCTACGTTGGCAGGATAAGGTCCAAAATATGGGGCACCTTTGGTTGAGCGTAGGTTATGTGTAGAATCCAGGTGTTCATTGATTTCTTTAGACCTATAACCTCTTTCTAAGAGTTTACCTTTCAGATCATTTAGGTCTCTTTCAAAACCTCCATTATTAGGGTTAAGCCTGGACATCCTCAAAGCTTGTCCTTTCATTATATTAGTAAAGACATGTCTTGGATGCATACTAGTTCTGAACAGCAACATATTGCGATAACAAGGTTTTCTAAAAATTCCAGTATTAAACATACCACATGGTAACTTCTCTATAAAAAGGTCCAAAAATTCAATTTTCTCGTTAGAATAGTGCATAGTAAATTTCAAGCATGGAGTGAGTTCATTAATAATCATAGAAAAACTTTGTAATTCATCAATAGTACCATTCCACAGAATAAATAAATCATCTACGAAACGCCTATAGAATATTACATGTGATTTAAATAAAGGTTCATTAAACAACAACAGCTCTTCCCAATATGCTAAAAACATGTTGGCGTAGCTATTGGCACAAGGAGTGCCCATAGCCACGCCATCATGCTGTTGGTAGACACTATCACCAAACATAAAGATGTTATTTTCTAACACTAATTCTAAGAAGTGTACTAAAAGGTCAATTAAAACACATGTATAATTACTATGTTTCTTAAGATAAGATGTAACATAACTTAAACCAAGTTCATTCAGAATAATTGTAAACAAAGACTGTACATCATAAGTAACTAAAATCAGATGTTCTATAGAGTGACATTGGTTAACTGTGTTATAAAGATCTATCAAGAAGTGTTTAGAATCACGTAAAACGAAGGGGTTATTATTCAATATACCTCTTAAATGTTTCTCTATAAAGACTGAAATGTGTTCTGTGACCCATCCTTTGCCTGAGACTATAGGTCTTATTGGTGGCTTAACTGGATTTTTGTGCATTTTGGGAAGTCCATGTATGGTCGGAACAACTGGTGTTTTTATGTATAGATATTCAAATTGATCTTTGTTAATAAGTTGGCCCTTAAAAATATCTAATAGGGTATTATGTACATAATTACACATTTCATAGGCAATTTCAATATTAATAGGTACATAGAATATATCTTGTAACATGGTAAACATTTCAGTTTCATATTGTTTAGTATCCAATATAACTATCCCTGAGCCTTTGTCTGCCGGTCTAACAATAATATTAAGGTCATTTCTTAAGTTGTTAAGACTTCTTCTTTCATTATATGTAAGATTATCAAGCTTCTTGTGTTTGAAATTAACCCGTTGGTTTTGACAATAATAGTTATACAGTTCATCTTCTGTTACTTTTATATATGCCTCCACCAAGGGATGATTTGGAGGTACATATTCACTGAGATTTTTAAAAACAAAAGTATTGGTAGAGGTATTGGTATCATTCGGGTTATCATTTGTTCCATACATGTACTTAAGCATAATATTCCTACAAAATACTTTGAGGTCAATGATAGTGTCAGTTATTGTACTCCCACTACGGGGGATAAAATTCAGACCCTTAGTTAATAATCTAATATCATCATCTGACAGTTCAGTGCTGGATAAGTTATAAATTAGTTCCTGTTTTGGTTCGTCCACATTTTCTTCAGTGTGGTATTGTGTAATGATTCTCCTGATATCTTTCTTTTCTGCCTTCCTCGACTGACTGAGCGTGATCTCCTCATGCTCTTGTCCTGTCATATTGCTAAAGGGAAAGACAGATCAATATCTACTCCTCTGTTATTGTTTCTTACTTTTGGTTTGACAACAGATTCAACATCATTAATAATGGTTGATTTATTCTTAATGATGTTGACAGTTGGGTAGAGGTTACAGTCATTCTCCATACTGGAATGTGTGAGGTGTATAACATCCATAGAGTCATTACAGACATTTATTCCATCCTCAGTTGGTATAGATTCAGTTATTGGTGCAGTGTCCGTAATTGTGCTTACTAACTTACATCTCACGGTATTACTAAGTGGAGTATCTAAGTTATTAACACTGGAATCATTGTCTTGTATATGAGCAGTGTTAAGTTCTCTTACATTATTACGCGCTGGTTGGGGAATCAAACAGTCACTATTCTTTTTGGCTCTATAAGTCATTTGAGAACCAGAAGGGGAATCATTTGTAATTGCTGTACCTATTATTCTGTTATTATCATTGCCATTTGTCTTATTTTGTCCATTGTTATTAACAGAACCATGGTTCAAATTATACCTCGGCCATGTGAAGACATGGCCTGTTTTGAAATCATTGATGTCACGTGAAATCTTGTTTTGCTTTTGCTGAAATAGCTTACGCTCATATGCTGAAACGCAGTCTAAAACATTGTCAAAAAGCATATGCACTATGTTATCTGGAAAGTCCTTAAACAGTTCTTGTTGTATGCTATTGATTTTGTCAATTAAAGTTTTCTCTTCAGGCTTAAAAAAGTCTATTAAAAGTTGTAAATACTTACGGCTCGTATCTATGTTGATACACTGCCATAAAGCAAGTAAATCGGGATAATCTTCTCCCTGACTCGGCATCGAGAAAACCCTTAGTCCTCATGGAATGATGTGGTTATCTAGGCAGAACTGAAAATGCAGTTGCTGCATTTGTAGGCGTTTTAGTATATAGAAGTCCATCTCCATATCTCCTAAAATCTGGTTTACTTTTTGAAGGTCAATAGTATTTCCCTGGGCGACATGTATTGTTTGTTCTTCATTAAGAGACCACAATGTAATTAGTGTTCCATTCAGGTGCTGTTGGAACGTCAGTTCGATAGCTTCCTTGCCCCGGTATTCACTTCTGGGCACGTACGCTAGTTCGATGTCATCCATGACAGACCAATCAGGTATTCAGCTTCAGTATAACCCTTGTTCTTGTGCGACCAGAGTAAATTAAACTGAGTAAATTAATGGATTTAAAATGCGCTCTGGTTGCTTACAAGTTAACGCACTTGTGACAAAACAATAAATAGATAAATATTGACGGTATATATGAAAAACAAGTGCGAAAACGAGGTATAAATTCAATTTAAAACCAGTCAGGTTCAAAGTGAAATAACGTTTTATTCAGTAAAAACAGACGGATAAGCGCTTTCACTAACGTAGCTTCTTCAGATCCAAGACAAATGACTCACAAATACATCCTTTAAATACACAATCCAATTAAACTAAAAATTATTCAATTAACATTTCAAAAGAGTATGTAATTCATTATTATGCATATATACTATCTAAAGCATCTTAAAAATAAATAAATGTAAGAACATATGTCACATATATAAAATAACTGTCAAGTGTTAAAATCATTGATAAAATTTATATGCAATCTAAAGTGACTGAGTATTATAACTTAAAAATAATGCTTCAATACGTATGTTTAGGTTTCTATCTCATATAAGCTTCAAGATATGAATATATAAAAGATGTAATAAATAATGTAATAAAAACAGGAGAATAAATATGTGAGTATGATGCATAGAAAATATAAAATTATATATGTGTGTAATATGATCTACTGTGGGCTCTAGATGAATGTAATGTCATGAAAATGGGTTATGTATAAATATGTATATTTATGATGTATGAATGTGGGTATATATGTGAAATATGTATGGTGTATTATATAGCTATTATGAATGTAAAAATGAATATTAATAGGAATGTATATAAAAATGTATATAAAAAACACAATGCAAATGTAAATGTGAATGAGGGTGTAAATATGAATATGAATATATAAATTATGAATGTTATAAATATAATATGATATAAATAAATGTATAAAATACATAAAATACTTAAATGATGGTATAATATGCATATGAATATGTAATACATAGTATGTTAAAATATATGTATTTATAGGTCTATGTATTAAAAGTTGGTATGAATGCATGTGCAGTTTAAAGTATATAGTTTAAAAATATACCAGTCTGTAAAATGTCTGAAACTTGTCTGAATTTACCCAAGAGAATTATTATTTGATATGTCTACGTTTCCTAAGGTGAGGTTTGATGGATGCTCTTTCGTTTACGTGGTAGTATACTTAACACTGAATGTGTGATAAGAGACCTTGGGACACAGGTGGACAGTAGTCTCTCTTTTGATAATCACATCGCCGCAGTAGTCAGGAAATCTTTCTATGTGGTACACCTCATCACAAAAGGTTTCTCATCCAGAAAAAAGAGGTCATTGTTCCACTCTACTCATCATTCATTAGACCCATTATAGAGTACAATGCCCCTTTTGGTATGTACCTCACAAGACATCTACAACAACTGGAAAGGCCACAGAAAACCTCACAAAGAGGATTAGCGGCCTCAAATACATGCCCTACACAGACCGTCTCAAAACACTCCAGCTTTACTCTGTCGCATATTGCCTACTCAGAGGTGATCACTGCCTAACATACAAAGCTATGTCAAACACAGAGCTGTTGGACATGCTCCACTTAAAGAAATCCCAATCCCTTTGAACTTCGGCCCCAAAACCCAGACCGAAATACAAAAGGAGGGGGTGCGTCCATTTTCATAAAGGATACCCACACCTCCAGGTTATTGGCACAGCACGAGGCCTTAGAGACCATCCAAGTGCAACTAACAGTGGGCAAAGCTGCTTATCAGATCATAGCTTGCTACAGATCACCTACCTTGTCTCAGGACCCTCACTCAGCATTCCTGAGAACACTGGAAAATATAAAAGTCCTACCAAACACCATGAAAATAGGAGATTTCAACTACCCAAACATTGACTGGGAGAATTACTCAAGTACAAACTCCTTTGCCCAATGCTTCCTAGAGTTTATAAACTCAAATGCCCTGGAGCAGCTGGTCACTATGTCCACTAGAGGTGACAACATACTGGACCTGATCATCACCAACATGGGGGATCAGTGTTCCACACCAGAGGTAAACCCCTCGCTGGTAAGATCAGATCATAAAGTAATCACACTGGACATCCACATCCTGACCCCACTCCCAGTCAAGGAAACCACTGTGAAAAACTTTTCAAAAGCAAACTTCACACTTCTCAAGACCGAAGTGGAATGTTTCAAAGCCCCTTTGCTACAGGATAATGCTATCCAATCCACAGAATCCTTTACAAGTGCATTCTAAGAGCATCTACAGGGATCTATGGATCGAGCCATCCCAAGTAAAACCAAGACTCACTCCAACAAAAAGAGGAAACCAGTCTGGTAGTCCTTGGCCATAAATAAGCTATACAACAGAAGAGGAAACTACTACATGATACAGCAAAATTCCAAAAAGGAAAGGCATCACTGATTATTATTAGCAAGAAACTACGATCACTCATAAAATCATCCAAGGCCAGTTTCTAAAGAAAAATTGCCAAGGAATCTAAAGATAACCACAAAGCCTTATTTAGCTATATCAAACATTTAGGTGGTGACTCTCAGATATGCTCTGAGCTACTGGAAAATGGCAAAAAATACACTAAACCAACTGACATTGCCAACATCCTGATGGACAAGTTCAGTGCAAATTTCACCCCCCTCACCCCCAAAAGGGCCCGTGTCCATCCCAGAAGAATGCAGAGCCCCAGACATCACAGACATGCAGGTAAAAACATCCCTCTCAAAAGCTAAGAATACAGCATCAATGGGACTAGATGGTGCCTCAGGCTACGTCTTACATGAGCTCCAAAAGGAACTAAACCTTCACCTAAATTCACTGTTCAGACTCAGCCTTACCACAGGCTATGTACCCAAAGAATGGCGTACAGCAACAGTCATCCTGCTCCACAAAGGTGGTACCACAACAGAACCTGGGAACTATCGCCCTATAAGCCTGACCAGCCTGGTCTGCAAAGCTATGGAATGAATTATCATGGAACTCATAAACAGAGACACTGGGAACCTCCAGACACTGGACCCTACCCAATTTGGCAGATCCTGCCTCCTAAACCTAGTTGACTTCTTTGAAACAGTTACCAAGGCCATAGATGAAGGGAAGGTTATCCACACAGCCTACCTGGACCTCACTAAGGCCTTCGACACCATTCCTCACTCTGGCATCATAGATAGGCTTACCAGCTTGAACATTAACCCCTATGTCATGAGATGGGTGGCCAACTGGCTCACGGATAGAACACACATGGTCAGAGTTGTGGGTGCCATGTCCGACTCTAAACCAGTCACAAGTGGCATCCTACAGGGCTCAGTCCTGGGACCCCTCCTGTTCGGTATACATTTCTCTGAGGTACAGGCAAGCACAGGAGGACTATGGCTGACCAAGTTTGCAGATGACTACAAACCGGGGGCCATAATCGACTCTCCGGCTGACACAGACATCCTCCAGAAGGGTCTTACAGAGACAGATACCTGGTGTCAAAACGATGGCCTCAAGCTGAATGCCACAAAATGCATAGTCATCCCCTTTGGAAAAAACAAAGTGCCCACAAATCACCACATAGGTGGTAATCTACTAGGTGTGGAAAATGTAATTAGGGACCTGGGGACCCAGGTAGACAGTAACCTCTTCTTTGATAATCACATTGCCAAAGTGGTTAGAAATTCATTCTATGTAGCCCACCTAATCATGAAAGGGTTTACCTCTAGATCAAGATAAGTCATTGTGCCCCTCTACTCACTCATTAGGCCCATAATAGAGTACAATGCCCCATTTGGTATGTACCTTAATCGGCACATGCAATAGCTGGTAAGACCACAGAAGTACCTCACTAAGAGGATCATGTGCCTCAAAGAGATGCCCTATGCAGCTCAACTAAACATAACTCCAGCTCTTCTCGGTTGCTTGCTGCCTGCTCAGAGGTGATCTATGCCTGATATATAAGGCCATGTCCAACCAGGAATTAATGGACATGCTACACCTCAAGAAAACCAAATCTCTTAGAGCCACATGCTCCAGTGAATTAAACCTCAGCACAGTAATAAACAGGACATGCTGGAGAGATAGATTCCTGTCCCAGAGACTTCCCTCACTCTGGAATAGAATCCCAGTTTATGTTAGGCAGAGCCCCTCGCTGACTCTCTTCAAGAGGAATCTTGACGAGTGGATGGGAAATCGTAAATTTATCCCTGGGATCACTTCAGTGGCCCTACTAGACAAAGGCCCAGGAAATTAATTTAAAAAGGAGGCAAAAGCCAACACATTCTGGCTAGGCTTATAAATGCCCTTGGGCAGATAGCCTAGTACCTACTTCCGAACCTATGAACCTACACACTCTAGGGACCTAAACCTTGTCACCACAATAAACAGATCATGAAGGAGGGATAGATTCCTGTCCCAGAGACTTCCCATACTTCAGAATAAACTACCTATCTATATCAAACAAAGCTCCTCATTAGCACTCTTCAAGAAAAATCTTTTTGATTGGATGGGAAATAGGGAATTCACCCCGGGGATCACTTCTCTGTCTTTGCTCGACAGTGGCAAAGGAAAATAAATTTCTTGGGTGGCAAAAGCCAGGGTACCTTTTTGGCTTGGCTTGTATAGGCCCCAGGGCCGATAGCCTAGTACCTACCTATGAACCTATGGACCTATGAACCTTTGAGCCTTGCCTAAAACATTAATATGGGAACAGCAAGAGACATGGCCTGTATTCAGAAGCATAGGGGCGACAGGTGCAAACCATCTGTAGCGAAGCAACAAGGCCTGTCTATCATGTCATCACAGGCAGACAGACTGGATCCCCTTTGAATGACACCAGAAGCTCAGCCAATTGTTGAAGTTTATCATCTTTCTGTTATATTGCAGTATCATGTAGGTGAAGATAAGATGCTACTCAAGGTCAGAGTCATACCAGCCTGGGCTACATGATCATAGAGCTACTATATATCTCTTGTCATGTTGTCCTGGGAGGTATGTCTCAGATCATTCACACTGACATGTACAAAGAACACGTCATATATGTACCTGTTCTGTAGTGATGTAAGTGCTTGTGTTATGTGGCGGATCATAGCACCTGACAGACAAGTAACCTTCCCCTTGTCCTGCCGAGTGAGTGGAACATCTGTGGGCCTGACTATGAATTCACCTATTACTAATGTGTTGGGTATGTTGTTTTGCCTTAGGGCCTGTTGTGAGGCACACTGCTTTGGTGTATTGTGTTTTTTGGCGTGTGCTTGGAGGTGCATGATGCTTGCTTGTCTGCTTAGGAGGACACTCTCTCTTTTTCAGATTAATATTTGTAGTCTTCGAGTATGGAAATGTGTATTTATGTGTGTGTTTTGCTGGTGCTTATATTGTAAGTATATGTAAGACAGTTGGTGTTGTTGTTGTTTGACCCTACTCCTCCTGACTGTATTGTCCAGTATTGGGTTGACAGAGCTTAGCCACCGGTTTGACCCTGTGTGTGCCAGCATGTGGTGCATCAATCCATATATGATATGGTCATGGCCTATGCATACAATACATTCACAATACACCTAGTATGATAAGCCTGTTGAGGTTAGAAAATGTGAAAAAAAACCTTTGGGCAAACTGTCAGCAAGTAATGTATGTATTGCACCCTGTAACTCCATATTGCTTGCTGAAGTGTAAAGACGTACTTAGTTTGGATTAAGAACCCTGCACTTTGCAACTGTGTGTGTGTCTGTCTCTCCCTGGGGAGAGAATAACCTTTTTGGAGACTATTCACACCCCTTAAAAGTGGTATACTCATCTTTGTCAAGTCTGATGATGTCACCATCCTACAAATATACCTGTGGAAAAAAGAAATCCCAGTAATGTGTGTAGCGTGTTGTGTAAATGTGTACTACTGTATTATCATAATGTAGTTAGAGAAGGGCTTGAATCCTGCACTTGCCAACTGTGTGTGTCTCCCTGGGTAAAAGCAACCTTTTTGGAGACTACTCACACCCTTAAAAGTGGTATATTCATCTTTGTCAAATCTGCTGATGTCACCATCCTACAAATATACCTGCGGAAAGGTGAGCTTCCAGTAATGT
This sequence comes from Protopterus annectens, assembly GCF_019279795.1. Lineage (NCBI taxonomy): Eukaryota > Metazoa > Chordata > Ceratodontiformes > Protopteridae > Protopterus > Protopterus annectens. Next base: position 256,606,821 of record NC_056745.1, on the reverse strand, counting down.
GTATTGCATGCTGTGTAGATGAATAGTGCTGTAATATAGTTAGATAGCAGTTAGAATCCTGTACGTGTCAACTGTGTGTGTCTCCCTGGGGAGGCGCAAACCTTTTGGAGACTACTCACACCCCTTAAAAGTGGTATACTCATCTTTGTCAAGTCTGATGATGTCACCATTCTACAAATATACCTGTGGAAAGATGTAAACCCAGTAATGTGTACAGTGTGTCGTGTAAATATGTAATACTGTAGTATTATAATGTAGTTAGGTAGGGGTTTGAATCCTGCACTTGCTAACTGGGAGTTTATGCGTCTTCTGGGGGAGGAGCAACTTTATTGGAGAATACTCACACCCCCTAAAAGTGGTATACTCATCTTTGTCAAGTCTGATGATGTCACCATCTTACAAATATACCTGTGGAAAGAAGAAAGCCCAGTAATGTGTATAGTGCATTGTGTAAATGCATACTGCTATAGTATTATAATGTAGTTAGGTCGTGGTTTGAATCCTGCACTTGGCAACTGTGTGTGTGTCTCCCTGGGAAGGAGCAACCTTTTGGGAGAATACTTACACCCCTTAAAAGTGATATAATCATCTTTGACAAGTCTGATGATGTCACCATCCTACAAATATACCTGTGGAAAGGTGAAAGCTTAGTAATGTGTATAGTGTGTCATGTAAATGCATACTGCTGTAGTATTGTAATGTATTTAAGAAGGAGTTTGAATCTTGCCCTTGCTGACTGTGTGTGTATTCCATGTGTGTGACACGGTTGGTCAATGTGGAGTGGATTTTGATTTTTCTAGTGTATGACATATCACAATGACAACTGTATGTGCATTACACATGTAAGGTAGCTGTGGGGCAAAGCCACATACATACATGTGACCTCAATTATTTCATAGGTGGGTACCCTGCATTTTCCATGAACGCATCTGTTATCTTTGCCAGAGTGTGCTGGCACTTTCCAAACCTTAGGTCACTTCTGTATGCTAGTGACAAGCTTAGCCACTGCAGTGATCCCTGGGCTATGTCTTCTGTTTCACATCCACTCATCACGGTTTCTATTGAAGAGTGTGAGTGAGGGTTTATGCTTGAGGTATATTTTAATCCTGTTCCAAAGCAAGCAAAGTCTGGCAAAGATGACTAATCATTATAGGTGTGCAACAACCTCTGTGGATCTGCATGCAAACCCTTATTGCTTATGTGCTCCACAAAGGGATTTCCAAAACCCTTTGGTAATGTGATTATCAAAGGAGAGATGACTAAACACATGGCTCTATGTATACATTAGTACCTGTTCCACATTTTGGGGGCTACTACCTATGTTGTACTCTGGTGATACTTTGTTTTCTAAAAGTGGATAACTATGCTTTCTTTGGCTTATAGCTTTACAGCATAAGTTTGACACCAGGTATCTGTCTCTATGATATCCTTTTGGTGGATGTGTGTGTCATCTGGAGAATAAAGTATAGCCCACAGTATGCATTTTCATTAAACGTGTGCAGTCATATCCCTACTGTGTTTGCTTGTACCTAAGAAAGCTGTATGCCAAACAGGAGTGGTCCCAGGACTGAGTGCAGGTGAATACCACTTGTTACTGGCATAGAATTGTACATGTAGGCTGCAAATGTTACTGTGTGTCCTACATTTATGTGTCAGTTGTCAATCCATCATCTAACAATTGTTTATGGTCAGTCTGTTGAGGATATGTATAATACCAGAATGTGGGATGGGTATGAATTACTGTGAGATATAGCTTGGCTGTGTGGACCTCACCTCCCTCACCTATAGCCTTGTTAACTGGTTTGAAGTCTACTAGGTGTAGGAGCCATGACCTGGCATTTAGAGAACCTAAGTGGGTATGCTGCAGTGTTTGCAGGTTCATAATGTCTCTGTTAATGAGTTCCATAATGCTGTGCTCCATAGCATTCCCGATAACATTTGTCTGTCTTATAGGGTGAGAGTTTCCAGGATCTGCTGTAGTTCTACCCTTAATCAATTTATGTTAACATTTGCACTGGGTGTGACGAGGGTTGGCAGGTTTAGGAATAAGTATATTAGAGGGTCAGCCCAGGTTTGAAGGTTAGTAGACCAAGCCAGATAGGCAGGATTAAGTTGGTTTGTACATGTGCTGAGGAGGGATGCAGAGTATATTGTGAAATAGATGCTAAGGATGAATCTGCCAGGTAACAGGATAAGAGGAATGCCTAAGATGAGATTTATGGCTGTGGTGAGAGAGGACATGCAGGTGGATGGTGTGACAGCGCAAGATGCAGAGGGCAGGAAGAAATGGAAACAGATGATCTACTGTGGTGACCCCTAATGGGAGCATCTGAAAGGAGAAGAACAAGACATTGTAGCTCAACCCTTGTGGACTGTGAACACCATTACCGTGCGTCATTCCACAAGTATTTAACCTGTATAGAGGCTGCATCTGGACAGAGTGTTTAGGTGAGTGGTGACTTCATATGTCAGCTTGTGTATGACACAGCCAGGGACACTGTCCAGTACCATTGCCGCTGTGGTTTGGACTTTGGTAAAGAGATGTTTTAACTTGAGTGTCTGTGAATCATCAGGTTTTACATTCTTCAGGTCTGGAAATGTGGCCCTTGGGTAACGACAGGGTGGTGAAAAAATGCATTCAAACTGTCTGACAAGAAATTGGTAATGTCAGTCAGATAAGTGTACTTTGTGACTATTTACATTAACTGTGTCCCGATCTGAGATTTCCCCTGTAGATTATACACAACACTAAACTTTGGAATCCTTGCCATTTTGTATTTTGAAGCTTGCCTTGTATGTTTATTGAGGGATTGTATTTTCCCAATGATACTAACCAGAGAGGTTATCCCTTCTTGGTATGTAACTCTTTTTAGGTACTGCTTCACACCTTCTATTATATATTTAATGGCAGAGGTCCATGAGATTAATGCACTTTTACTGTATAAGGGAGAATTTCTTGTGTTTGTGATAGCATGGTCCATGCAACCCTGTAGGTGAACAGTGTGCATTACTAAAGGATTATAAAGCTGGGACAGTGTTAACCTTAGTAATGAAAACCAATGACAGATAGCAGCAACAGCATCACCCACAGCACAGTGTCAACCCATATCATACACACATGCATACTCAAGTTCCAAAATGTATGTAGTACAATGCATACTGGCCACCAATAGAAAATATGGAGTGTTAACACTGGCCAATACAATGAGCATGTCACCCTGCCCATGTGTCCAATATGCATGTACATGCAGACAGTGCACCCCCACCATGTTCACAAATGGACATCTGCAAACCTGTGTTGCACACACCCCACACTTACTGTCCACTGTATAACGCATGCTGACACAACTACACACATCAGCCAAGTGGCACATGGGCAAACAAAACACAACTGGAATAAACACTGGTGAAAACAATACAACATTGCTAATTACAGCTTTAATGAATCATGCCTGCTCAGCCACACCTTCAAGGATATCATTACACTTTACTGCTGACAACATGCTACACATCCATCCATTGCTATACTTTATTAAAGTCATCCATGTGAGTGTGTGTGTTAGGGCCATGAGTACTGCTACGAGCCAGTGTTGATGTAATGTGTACGGGTATGTGTTTGCCCTAAGTTTCTGGTTTATGTGTGTGTGTGTGTCTGCATGCACACAGTTCCACCATGTGACTGCCATATATTGGGATTTGTGAGACAGCTACAGACTGTACCTGGCAGGCTTTACAGATCACCATCTCTCTGGCCATGGATACGGAACCTGTGCCTGGCAGGGGTGCTACAGACAGTATCAGGTACTAATCCAGATTGGATAATATCCAAAGAGGTTGACATATGTCCACTGGATCCAGGTCCCTGCTGGAACTGGCCAGAGCCATGTGCACGTGGTCTGCTAGGACGGTCTATGGACAGCCCCCCCAACATTGTTGGGGCTGGTACTGGCACTACGGGAGTGGCTGTGACTTGCTGGACATCCATGGTGACCTCCAGCTGCTGATGTTGCTGGCATATGTCCATGTCGAAGTCTGAACTGTCCCACACTGTCCTAACACATGGACATGACATTGTGGAGGACATCCAATGTCTCACCCCAACGTCTATCAATGACCTCAGTGTAGTTACGTATGGCACTGGCTAGGTCATGGATACTGTCATTTACAGAGGTGTTATGTGGTACCATTCCAGACATCTGGCTATGGCTGCTGTGTACTGATACATGTGCCATAGATACCACACTGTCCTGGCCAGTGCCAGCCATACACTGTCCCTCAGCTAAGGGCAATGGTGATAATGGATGTACAGGCAGTATGACTGTGTGCATGGATGGGGTGGAGACTTGTGTACTGTCAATTGGTGGCCCAACAACAGACCCCGACAAACCTGCCTGTGACTCAACACACCTATCCTCATCATCACTGTCTGTCTCAGTGACATCATGTTCTTGCTGTACTGAACCAGCCCCACCTCGGCACCTGTGAGAGGAAAGCAGGAAACACACTTTAAGACCTGAACATGACGTCAGACCACATGCACAAATGCACACATGCACAAATGCACATATGCACACATGCACAAATGCGCACATGCACACATGCGCACATGCGCACATGTACACACACAAAAATACACTCCTCCCTAAAGCAGACACACACAACACCAGCAATCACAGAAATAGCAGGTGATGTTGGGGTACAGTATCACAAGCAAAACAGTCATATCACACATGTCAGCATGCAGGACATGTGTTGCTCAACAGCATGCAGTGCAAGTGTAGTCAATCCTTGTTACTAACAGTATACATGGCTTAGATGCATGTGTTTTGTTATTAGGTGATGGCCCTCCCCCTGAAACACAGTGTATACATGGACACAACATTGCTGTGCAGGTATTCATAACCCTGTAATGTACTGTGCACCATAACTCACAGGTGTACATACCATTGCTGGATGTGTATCTGTGTGTCAGATAGGTATCCAATGCTGATTATAGCCTCTGTGTCTTTAGCAAATATTTGTGGACACATTTTTAGCACATGCATGATGAGTATTCACACAACATCAGTGGTGCATGGATAATTGATGGAATACCATTCGGCCACATACCCAGTGTACTGTACTTATGGTGAGTGTAGATCATATTGTGGACATGCCAGTCTCATCCATGACATGGCATGCTAAAACACAACTGCATATTTAAACACTACACATACCCAATGTGTGTCATATGACCTAGCCACTCAACAGCATCACAAGACATATATGTGTCAGTTGTGCAAATGGTGATTGGTATGCATACTGTTTAGAGGTGCATATGTGTGTGCACACGCAACATTAAGGTGTATAGTAATGAAAGCTATGTGTAGTACTGTGGTTACAATAACTGGACGGGGTATAGTACCATAGGCCATCAACATGAAGCATCAGGTGGTCACTCAAGGCTACAAATGTTTCCCAAACCAGCATTAATCATGCTGTGCTGTAACTGTACTACCTTGACTAAATTCACCATTTTACAACCGGTTGTTACGTGAGTTTGTATGGAGGCAATTAAGGAGCATTCCCTGACATGAATGTGTAGTGTGTTGCAGAGTGTTTAAATGCCCCATGATAGACCTCTACCCCCCAGGTATATTATGTGTAATGTGTGAATGAGATTTTGGATACTGGAGTGTGTTTTTACAGAGTGTTTGGGAATCCTTTATGTGTAGCATGTTAAAATGCTCTGTGTATGACATAGATGTGTATGTTATGTGCATGTTGAGTATCAACTGTGCCTATCCAATGGTCACTACAGTCTAGCCACATTTGTTTGAGATGGTCTGGGTATTGCTTGTGTTTGAGGCAGCTAATCACATTAGTGAGATGTGCGTGCTCTTACACCAAACATGCACAGCATGCATTATGGGTAGGTGTGTTACATGTGTACATGGCCTACACCTTAACTATGACATGCACTTTTTATTTAAAATAATAAATGTAGAACACACTCACCAGCATCTGTCTGATGCCTTGATGTCACCCGAGAGGGACCTACATAGAAATGAGACAGTTTGTCCGTAGCCACGACTGTGGCATTGCTACTGTGTGTTTGCAGTCTTACAGTACAACAGTTTACATTCACAGGGCTACAGATTATGTACCAAATGATCAGTATTGCACAACAACAGGCTCCACATCTTTGAACGACACACTCCACATTTCACAAACGCATGATCTACCAATACAGATAGCAGTAGTCTACAGATATGCCATGTTACCTGCATGCTCCATGTGTGCTTGCTGGGTGGCTCCAACTTCCATCATGGTGTATTTCTGCTGCTGTTGTTGTTGGGCAGGTGCCACCAGGCTCAGGAGCAGCTCCTCCACTCTGGTGAGGGGAGGATGGATATTAACACCACCTCCTGTTGCAAGCTGTTGTCTACGCACATCAGCAGCACGCTGACGGACATGTCTGAGAAGATCACTGCAGTAGTGGTGTACCTGCACATATGTCTGGTTATGCAGGCCTACCTCAATGACCCTGCGGACAACATCTTGCCACATTACAGTACGCTCCTGCTGGTTCTGGCTGGTTCGTGAGAACATGAGACAGTAGTGCTGAATCATACTGCTAGTAATGATATCATCTTCAGCACTACTGTAACTGGGGTTCCTGCGATGGGCCATGATCCCTGGAAGGCATAAATACAAAAATATGTCTGAGCAAGTCATATGGCACATTTAACATTATACAGTACAGATATCACTGAACTGCCATATATAGCAACCTATAAGCTAACCGAGAGTGAAACACTGTAACTGCCACTTATCACTGCTCACCCAACAACTGCTTGAAAGTGCCTTGCTCACTCTATCTAATGAACCATGTTCTGCACAGCAACAAAATAAAATCACTATATAAGACTATAAAAGAGTACCTGGCACACTGTATGCAACACGATGCACCACCTAGCCACAGCAGATATACATCAAGCTGATGTGTAAAGAAATATATCATCCATCACAATCAGTGTAAGGTCCAATAAATGTATTACTATTATACCACACAACTTGTTAATGGCAAACCCGTGGCCAAAATATGTGCACAACTGAGAATATAGGTTGCTTACTGCTGTAGTACACTATGAATGTTGCTAGATACGCAGTTATATGTTTTACCACACATATGTCAAAGGACATGTTACAGACATACCCACACACACACACACACATCAGACATAATTACAGGACACAAAGGTATGACAACCCAGATAAGCTTTCAGTGTGTACTATACAGTACTGTGTGCCAGTACTTACACAACCTTAATCTTGAGAAATGTAATCTGTGATGAATACAGGGACCACACAAAACAGTAGATGCAAGCAATGCGGACATACACCATACTTTGCTGTACAGGCCCAGAGCTTCAAGTAGTACTACAGTATGCACAGGATTTGCATTCAACATTGGTACCAATCAATAATCACAGATGTAGGGCTTTAGCCTCCAGTGACACACCCTCGTTAAATCCAAGGGACTTAATCACACTGTATGCAATAGCACTTGTTCTGCCTAGCAACAGAATACACAGCTTTTGCTAGGATCAAAGCAAGAACCCATAATACCATGTCATAAACAGTTTCCCACTAAGCTATCCCACAGATACATATCTTTGATGTATTCACAAACATATTGACCTTCACAGTCAGTCAACAGTACAGAGAATCTATTGCAACAAGTAGATGTAGATGTGTATGAGTGTGTATACATATATATATATATATATATATATATATATATATATATATATATATACATACACATCCATTGGTGTACATAAACATATATATGTAGGCACATATACATTTCACCTTTCATAGTGAGAATATCAATTATACAAAGGATGTAAGGTGTACAGTAATGTAATAAAATCGCACAGTCTTGGGATAAATGCATTGAAGGTGTTCACAGCCCCATGTAGCTTTAGCAGGCCTTACTGGCTTCAACACTGCAAACTGAGCAAACCGCCCACAGTGTTTAACCACCACATGTCATATGCCAGCACTGTATGCTGTCTTGTTTGTCACACACTAAAACCTACATACAAATATGTGCATACTAACCTTCACCAACATATATATCTCCACTCTTCACGAACAGTTGCAATATGTCCCCTGCTCTATGCACATATACAGATGTGAATATATATGACACATATATTTCTCCATATGTGTGTGGCATACACACACAAGGTCCACACTGTTTTAAGTCCCTGGACCTCACAGCTGAACTGTTGGGCCTTGCTGCAACATAAACAGGTGTCACATATGAACACGCACTAACATTGGGGGGGTATATATGGCAACAGATGCTAGATAAGCATACTAGACTAATACAGCAGTTGCCAATGCTAAGCTACACTTTAATATGACTATCATGCATGTGTTGTTTTGTCACACTCAAGTTTATATAATGTCAGCGCTAATCCCCCAAACAGCCATTGGCCACACTGCTGTACAGAACACAGATAACATGGATCAGATCTTTGACATTTAATGCCGAGCTACACATTTCACAGGTATGTCCCACTGCCAATAGGTACACACAGTATTGTCCATAGCAGTAGTTATGCAGAACATCTGTGCATAAAGAAGTACTGCTGCCACATATGAATGGTTCACATTATGTAGACTATTCTTCAATAACATCTACTACATGTCAGTAAATACATATGTGTCACATACCTTTCCTTTGTATGATTTGGTAATATTTCTCTGTCTCTCTCTGTCTCTCTCTGTCTCTCTCTCTGTCAGTCTCTGCAATAGAGTGATTGAGTTTGTTGGCAGAGATTGCAGCCTGCTTTTGTAGGAATTTGCACATGAGCATGTGATGGCCTCTGCACCAATTAGTGGCCACCATTTGCTAACTACATGCAGCCTGCTGTGTAGTAATTGCAGTAATTACTGTCATAGCAACCCAGTACTATAAATTGCTGACTCATGTAGGCGTGGCCCTTTCAGCTTTCCAAGATGGAGATCATCCTTGTTTGCTGTGGACATCATTGTTTATGACAGAAGGTTGGTATAGTTCTTATATCAGAAGCCAGGAGTGTAGCCAGAGATTTACATTTTGTACTCAGATGTAATGTTGCTTCTTCCAGTACCCACTTGTCAGTGTAGAAGTGTACTCACCCCTCAAAATGCTACCCTAAGATACATGGAAAAATGTACTTTCTTTTTCAACTGTTACAATTATCTGCCATACAAAGCTAGTTATTGAGATGTATTCCTTTGGCACAAGAATTGTTTGTGAACTGCTATACTGTGAATATTCATTTACTCAGTTCTAAACAGTTTGTGCTTTTCTAGTGTTGACATTAGCACGAGCTGCTCAGAAAAACTGGACACATTTCAGTACAGTGAGTATGCTTACCAACGTCCTTGGTAGACCCTGCACACACAGGTATATTCTACATTTGGGTAGGGTTGCAGAAGTACAGAGACCGTAAGTACTATTGTGTGGATTTTATCTTGCTGGACTTACAGGGTTGCTGTGTACATGTTAGTTTATCAAGGCAAGTAGTCTGCCTGCGTAACTCCCAACTGTGGACCTATCCACATGATAGCCAGAGAATAGCCTGTTTTTTGTCTATGCACCACACATGTCTTTTTAGCAACAGAGCAATAGCATTCTTACAGTTGGTTGCTACTAGTACATGGCTACATCCATTTGTATTTCAGTGTTGTACTCCTACATAAGGGTATGCTTCCAAAACTCCTTCCAAAGCTATTTGCACAGTGTGTAACAGCAGAAAGACTGATATGCCTATGTGTTTCTGCCTCTGCCAGACCTCTCAACCACTCAGGTACATATTTGAACAGACTCAGGGAAAAGTCAAGAAAACGTCAGGGACAATCAGGGACACCTTTAAAATATTAGTGCCATTAAGTTGACACACTGAGAGAATCAGAGCATATGAATTAATACACCTTTTCTGAAGTAATAGAAGTGTCTAACTCTTAATTATTGTCATTATTCATTAAGTGTAATTCACCACCTTTCTGACCAAAGTCAGTAGTTTTCCGAGGGATTCATAGGGACAGAGCTAAAATTTGTTTCAAAATCAGGGACATCCCTGAAAATTAGGGACATTTGGGAGGTATGGCCTCTGCCCTAAACATATATGCCAGTGTTTGTCCTGCTGTGATACTGTGTGGGGTTGTAAAGTGATGGTGTAACATTATTTCCTGCTAGAATGGCTGCTTCTCTTGCCACAGTCATATAATGTAATCCCACAACAACTGTTGGTCAACATCCACAGAACAAGTTGTGTGGTATGGTATTCCTATTTTTCCTTTACATTCACTCATTCTGATGCATGATGCATGATATATTTATTTAAGCACCAACTTGATGTATATCTACTGTGGCTTAGTGGTATTTCATGTTGCGTAGTGTGTGTAAGGTCTGGGGTTAGAGACTTACAGAGGTTTTAAAGTGATGGTGTAACATTATTTCCTGCTAGAATGGCTGCTTCTCTTATCACAGTCATGTAATGTAATCCCACAACAACTGTTGGTCAACATCCACAGAACAAGTTGTATGGTATTCCTATTTTTCCTTTACATTCACTCATTCTGATGCATGAAATATTTATTTAAGCACCAACTTGATGTATATCTACCATGGCTTAGTGGTATTTCATGTTGCGTAGTGTGTGTAAGGTCCGAGGTTCAAGACTTACAGCTGTGTTTTATTTTGCTCCTCACTAGAACAAGGGCCCTCACATACAGAGTGACTAAAGCACTTTTAAGTAGTTGTAAGCGGGTTTATGTGGGTTTGCACATTGCTGTGCATTGCTTAGCTGAGCGCAAACAAGCACAAACTCGCACATACCCACTAACTACTGCTTAATAGTGATTACTCCCACTAACCCCTGCGCTCATTTCTTTGAAAGAAAAGAAAAATGGGGAGATAGGAAAGTGGTGAAAAAGGGGCACAAAGAGGGAAAGACAATATGGAAAATAGCTCAGGATGTGCAGGATGGGTGTAGGGAAGATCCATAACTGCCCATTTCGTCAACAGCAACAGCTGTGCATATGCAATAAATTCAGAGGTAGATATGAACCCTTCAACCCCTGAGAGAGGGGTGAATACAACAAAGTATGTTGTAATGCCAATTAAATAAACATTTCATGTGTCCAGTGGACATGTGTGTAAAATGGGCAGCTATGTATGGGGCGTAATTTTTTTTTTGGGAGTAGATTGCCCTTTTTTTTCAGGTGAGAGTGGAATGTGGGGTAGGGGGAGTAGGTTTATTTGGGGAGGTAGGTTGGGGAGGTAAACAGACAAGACAAACAAGATGCATACAGGGGCGCTATATGATACATTTGGTGGGTGAACACCTTTGACAGGGAGGGATGTTTGGAAATCGCAAGCCCATGAGCCCCCAGATGGAAACAGTGGGACTGAGGTCCCCACCCATGGGCAGTCACCACTGCACCTTCACGGCCCAGAGGGTGGCTGTGCTGGAGCTGTGTAGGAGGGGCAGGCTGACCCAGGAGTTGCGCCACTCGGGCCTCAAGCTGGCATAGAGGTTCTGCAACAGAACGTTCAATCTCTCTACGCACCACAGCCCAGATTGTTCGAAGGGTGATAGGTGGCCCTCCTTCACCCATGCTTGCACAGGGGGCTGAGCCCCATCCCCTGCAGTGCTTCCACCTGAAGGTGGCACAGGGCCAATGGAGGAGGAGGTCCCAGGGTGGGCACCAGATCTGCTGGTGCCAGGTGCCATAGCCAGCTGAGGTGGGACAGGTGGGTCCGCTGGGACTGGCCTTCCCATACGAACTATGTTTTGGAGAGTTTAATAAAGATATGGGTTAGTAACAGTCAACAGCATTCCCAATTAGTTATAACAGCATGCAGAAGTATTCCCATTAAAACAACACACCAGAATTTCAACAGTTGAAAAGCAAGCATAACACATGCATATATAGAACATTAGTGGACATTACAACACCATGCAGGTTGAATTGATGGCAACAGGCCACCAATATTGTGGTATTTTAAGAGGGCACATGCATAGAAATAAATGCAAATATTTATAAACTAATAGGCCATATGTCCCAACAAATGTTTTGAGATTAAACATACTGATTGAGGTGTGGACTTGCATTTTTTATGCACATACAGTAAGGTGGAAAAAGATAGTCCAGTAAACAACTTATATATCCTTCTAGTTTTCACTACATTCCTATTAACTGCAGTTATATGTCCCTTACATGTATTATTACACTACCCAATGTCCTCATATTGTGCAATTGGATTTTGCTAGATCATTATATACATGAGCTGTATCTTACATAGAAACTGTCCAAGATGCAGATGTTACTGCAACATATTTTGAGAGTTGCTCACACACACTACTGCTAAGATGGTACACTGACAGCTCTACTTTCATATAATTATCTAGATATGTTTAGGTGAAAGCATCAGTTATATGTTAACAGCTCCCTACATTTCTGGCAGCACACTGATATTTCTGGAGAACACAATACCAAGCTACTTATGTGCCAGATTAACTTGTACATGCTGGGCATGAACCAACAGTTGAGGGCTGTAAATATGTATAAAAACTACTGGCACTTCCTTCTTCCATGTTATATGGGCCTACACACTGCTTAATACAACACTACCATTTGTAGAATGCAACAGTACAATAACATATCAAAGAATATGACACAGACGCACTCCAAGAATTATACATTTATTAAAGGATTATTACACCTTTAATTATTGGGTTAAAACACTTTTTGAAGGCTCTCTAACAGTACATGCAGAATAATTACTAACCTGCCTGATGATGCAGCCTTTGTAGCCTATCTTCATGGGATTGCTAGTTCATAGCCCGGACACCTGCAGCTGTGAAGTAAATGCAGTGATATTGAGACATACCTATCCATAGTATAGACAAGCATAGCAATTCTTAACTACTTAATACAATGGCTACTTTCTCAGTACTGGGGCATTAGGCATCGCACGGGATTCTTGGATCCACTGGTCCAGTTGATCCTCCCTACGTCACTTCAGGTCACAATAATGGTGTCTGACCTGCTCACCAGTCCAAGGAACACCAGTGGCACTGGTGAGATCATGGGCAAGACTGTTCCAGGCCTCTGTTTTATATTGGGTACCCTGGTACTGGCCCAGCAGGAGTTTTTCCTCATGATTGTGGACAAGGAGCCAAACCATTACTTTGGACTCCTCAATGCCCCAGCGTTGCACTCTAAATTGAGTGTCTTCTCCAACACCAGCAATGCTGACTGCAGAAGGAAGCTACAACCAGTTATAGCAAGTATTCCCACCTGTGGAGCTTAAATATGCCTCATTTCCCGCACTTATTTGTGATTGGCCACTTTTGGAAAAACTCAGCTGTAGGCACGCCTGCTTAGCTGATGTTAGCAATGTTTAAAATTCCTTTGATATGTGTGTGATGAAAGTGCATATTTATGAAATGCTGTCATGGTTTAGTGGTTAAGTCCTGTGACTATAGTGCACAGTATCCTGAGTTTGAGCCCTGTCGCTGCTTTTTATTTTCCTACTGGGCAAACCTGACTGGTTAAGGTACAGTAAAGGAGGTGTGGCCATGTTTAACCGACTTTGCTCAACTTTGCCCAACGTTGCTTAATGTTGCTGGACGTTGCTCAACATTGCTCAACATTGCCCGATGTTGCGCTGGTTAGCGTGGTGCACAGCTACACACAAATACATTGTGGTTGCACTGGTTAATGTGGTGTGTAGCTACGAGCAATTGGATTTAAATATGCTCAATACTGGTAAACTGTGCTTAGTAGTACTTTATGCTGCTTAAAATAGGGTACTCATGCCTCAGAATACATAACCATTTCACCTTCATATATATATAATCCGTTCACTACTACATTTAACTTTTCAATGCTTTTTACAAAATTTATGCATAAAAAATATCAGGAAATATTTTTGTATACAGATTTCCAACAGAATATGGAAAGTGCAATAGCGGGACTCGAACCGGGAATGCCTTCTCTTTGTGAGAAGGCTCTAACCACTATGATATTGCTATTTTGCTTAATTTGCATATATTTTTCTTATTATCCTCTTCTGGTGTCTAAGCTGCTAACTGTAGCTAAGCAATAGGCAAACCCGTGCAAACACGCGCAAATACGGGCAACTATATCGGATGACATAAAAAAAATAAAAAACCCTTTCTATTTTTAATTTTGTCAGTTGTTTAACATATGGAGGAGTGTAGTGTTACACTGTGCACATGTGAGCGGACTCACTCATGTAACTTGAAATTGCGGCATTTCTTCATTGCAGAGGCATATATTTTTGGACTGCTTGGCTGTCCAACATGCCCCCTACACTCGTCCACGCTCCGTGCAAGCTTTAGAGTTAAGGAAGTGCGCCCTCATTAATATGCATGGCACGCTGCAGTCATACTCTTAGACTGGCGCTTCCATGTAAGACTAATCTAGTCTTACACGGAAGATTAGTAAATCTTGGGGATTCTCATTAAAGACATACAGTAATTCTAAATATGCTAAAATCATAGTACTGTAGCTATTCACACACAGTGTGCCCATAGCCACATCAATTCTTTTGTAAATAAAACATGTAATTTAAAACAAAGGCATTGTTTTCCAAAATTATCTCCAATAGTAGACAAATCAAATTAATCTTGCTAGTACTATATTGTGAGTTACTAGTCAAAAAAGTCTAACATAGTCAATACTTTAGTCATTCAGTATGACTGTAAACAGTGAATTTACATCCATAGTAACCAAAAGAGAGTCATTAACATAGTGATCTTTAAACTAATTAAATAAGGTGAAAGAAAATGCTAAGTATAGTTCAAAATTGTGTCTTTATTATTCAAAAGTAAATGTAACATTTTCTCTACATACATATACAGAGGCTCTTTCAGCCAGCCTCGACCAGAAACTATTGGCCTTATAGGTGAATTAAGAAGGCATTTATGAATTTTAGGAAACAATACAGACTAAGTACATTTGAATATTCAACAGTAAAAATAACAAACAAATCTCTTATTAAAAGATCACTTATTAAACAGTCATATAGATGTGAAAAACCTTAGCCATCAAAGCACTTAATCTATAGCAAGAACTTTATAAGTAGAATCATCCACTAGCAAATCATTCATACACTTCAAATAAAAAAGTAGAGTCCATTACTACTATTGCCTTTGTCTGCACTTCAAATTTGTAATACCTGTGACATTCTCAATTTATAAAGAGCATTATATTCACCAGATGACATATTATAAAACATCTTACTATGCTTCCTAGATAACACATTCCAGATATCATGTTCGCATCTTTAAAAAAGTCTCAACTAAAAGTGGATTAACAGGATCAAATTGACTAGTTTTTCTAAATTTAGAATTTAACCAACTAACATCTTAAGAGAAATATTACTCACAAAATGTTTTAAATCTAATAAAACGTCATTTAAAACTGAACCAGATACAGAAATAAACAAGCAACCTTTATTCAAGACATTAATTTGATCAGAAGTCAAAGTTAGTGAAGAGATATTTACAACCATGTCCTTTGGATCTTGTTGCATACCAATGCTGCCGGGTCTAATGGTCCAGATGTCTGCATCCTCTTCCAGTTCTTTCACCCTCTGTTCGCTGAGTGGCTTCTTGTTACTTGTTATAGCAATAACTCACGCCTGGGTGTGGGTAATGCAGGATTTACCCATGGTTGGCGTGGTTTGGTCCCGAGGGCGAAGCAGTGGGGTAGTCCAATCTACAAAACAGGCACACATACACGGAAGCACTTGTCGATGTGAAGCACTTTCGTGTATGTGTATTTGATGTTTAGTGATTCGGACATATGCTAGTCGAGCATGTGTCTGGATCCTATAGATATATATATATATATATGTGTGTACAATTAAGTCCACGTTGCTGTGCATTTCACACTAGGCTTAGAAACTCGTCCGTATCATGAGACATAAAACTGGGAATTAGATTTAGCAGTTATGATGGTTTCTGAAAAATGGTTGACCTGTGGAATGTTCGAATCCCTTTCTGGAACAGAATCAGACTTTTGAACACATTCTGGTCTAGAAACAGTGACTGACTCATTCTTTGATTTAGAGTTTGCATCACAGATACAATGTTGTGACTGCAATGATGATGATTCTGGTACAGGAAGAAAATGTCTGCAATTCTTCCTATACTCCACACGTTCGGAATCTGCCACAGAAGATGCTAGATTGGCACAGATGCCTGTAATATGCCCTATTGAATCAAAACCTTTTGTCATCTAGATTCATACAGTCTCTCCTTCCCTCAACAGATGAAGTAATCTGCTTGGTCTGTCATAACTAGATTTCTGGATATTATGCTTCTTAAACAATTGAGCCTTGATGGTTTTATTGTTCTTCTTTTAGCCTACAACAAACCTGAGGAAACAGGCAGCATAGTTCTAGTTTGCCTGGAAAGTAGTCTTTGAGCAGGTGAGCCACGAATATCATCACGGGGTATATTTCTGAGATTAATTAAATTCAAGACTACAGCAGTATTGTCATGCTTTGACTTTTCAGGTAGTTACTTTGCACTCTGTACTGCACGTTCAGCAAGACCATTGCACTGAGGATATTCAGGACTACTAGTGACATGCATAAAGCCCCATTCTTTTGCAAATTTGAAACAACTGGCTAGTGAATTGAGTACCGTTGTCAGAAAAAGTTTGTGTGGACTACCATGAACTGAGAAATGATGTTTCAACTTAGTAATAATAGCAATTGAGGTTAAGTTTGGTAGTAGATCAATCTCAAACCAATTCAAACAAGAGTCTACCAAAACTAAATAGTGTTGATTGCTCTACTCAAAGATATCAGTTGCAACAATAGACCGAGGTAGTTCAGGAACTGGACTTAGCTGAAGTGGTTCTCTTTGCAAATGTGGTCTAGTACTATTGCATACTGAACAAGAAGAAAGAACTCTATCAATATCTGTTGATAATGAAGGCCAAAATACTAATTCTCTTGCTCTTCTCTTAGTGGATGTGGATCCTGGGTGACCACAATGCAAAATTTGAATATATTCTTGTTGTAAGGAAGCAGGAACAACAATTTTAGGACCTTTGAAAATAATGCCATTTTCCATCAACAATTAATTTATGTAAGAAAAATACACTTGCACCTCAGGTGATACACTAGATTGCTCTGACGGCCATCCGACATTGATCTAGTGACTGAGCTTCTGTGAAATTGGTTCAGTCTGAGTGTGATCTCTTAACTCATCAAGTCTAGTGGTGGAAAAATTATGCACTGACATCACATAAAAGTCAAAAGTCTCTGCATCAAGCTGTTCTGTTGTATTTCTAGGTGATCTGGATAAGGTATCAGCCAGATAGGGCAATTTGCATTTAGTGTAGACCAATTTGAAATTGTAATTTTGCAATTTGAGCATCATTCTTTGTAATCTCACTGGAGCAGAATGCATTGGCTTGTTTAGAATAGTAACTAGAGGTTGATGATCAGTTTCAATCTGGATAGCTCAATCATAAATATAATCATGAAACTTGGAATATGCAAATACTAGAACCAAAAGATCTTTCTCAATTTGAGCATGCTGCATCTCAGTTTGGAATATTGTTCTAGATGGATAGGCTACTGGTCTGTCCTCTTGAAGTATGACTGCACCTAGGCCAAACTTTCAAGCATCAGGGGAAAGAATATCTGGTTTATTCACATCATAGTATCTTAAGGTAGGTGGGGTGGCAATTTTCTGCTTCAGGTCTTCAAGTGCCTTCTGATGATGTTTCAACCATGACCATGCAACATTTGTGCATGATAGCTCTCTTAAAGGTGCTGTTCACTCACTGACGTCTGGTATAAATAGTTGACCATACCCAGAAAATGCTGTAAACCTTGTACATTGTCTGGCACTGATATCTCTAGAATAGCTGATTGCTTGGTCAGGTCAGATCCCAAGCCTGTACTTGTAAACAAATTACCTATGTACTTATCTTCTGGAAATCTGAATTTGCACTTCAGTGGATTGAGCTTTAAGTTCACTTCACATGTTCTGTCTAGAACTTCCTTGAGGTTTCTGTCATGCTCTGTTTCACCATTGCCTCCAACCAATAGATCATCTATTATTATGGCACAAGGATAACCTGAAAAATGTTCTCCATTGCACGCTGAAAAATTTCACTTGCAGAATTTATTCCAAATGGCATTGTTAGGAATCTGTATGTGCCAAAGGGAGTACCAAAAGTAGTTAGAAATGAGGATTTGGGATCAAGCAACACTTGCCAAAATGAACTTTTTGCATCCAAAACAGAAAATACAGTGGCTTTCAGCATTAGAGCTGCAACTTCTTCAACTGTGTGCATTGGATGATATAGTCTAGTGCTTTGTTCAAATCTCTTGGATCAATGCATATTCTGATTTCATCTAAGCCTTTTTTGTGGGCAGCTACTATGGACAATACCCATTCAGTTGGCTCTGTGATTGGACAAATCATACCTTCCTGCACCATTTTATCCAATTGAGCTTTAACTTTATCTTGCATAGCTATCAAAACTCTTCTTGCTGGTCTGACTGCCTGCAGTGACCTCAGAATCTAACTTCATATAATACACAACTGGAAGTTTGCCCAATTTGTCATCAAAAACATCAGCATACTCTGAGAAAATGGCTTCAGAGAAATTGGAACTCAGAATTGCACTCACATGATGAACTTCTTTAGCAAAAGAAAGCAGATTCATTCTTAAATTATCTTTGAGACCCAATATAGATTGCACTGGTCTTCGGAAACAAGTTGCAACAGTTCTCAGCTAGATAACATAAAAGCATCACTGAACCTTCGGTTTGAATTTCTTCACCTCCATATGCAGCAAGTCTCACACTGCTGGTTACATTGAGTTGTTCGTTAGTTCTCACTCTTGCAAATGTGTCTCCTTATATAACGTTACACTTTGACCCAGTGTCTACTTTGAGCTCTGTTGATTTTCCATTGATCCGGACAGTACAAAACACTTCACTTCTTGTTAATGTTTACTGCATCACCTCTTTCACCAAGCACTGATACACCATCTACATAGAAAACGGACTGTTTTGGCTCTACCTGATCAACTTACTTTTTTGTGTGACCTTTCTTTACAACTGTGTAAGGCTTACTTGATTTACAAGACTTTTGGAAATGGTTCCATTTTTTACACTTGTGACATTGCTGACCATATGCTAAGCACTTCTCTCTTTTAGACTCATGATTCCCACCACAGTTGTGACAGTTAACAATAAAGCTAGATTGGGTTTTGCTGATTCATGCTTGTGTTACACTGAGCTCTTACTGAAGCTTGCACTTTTGCTGGAACTTTCTAGAAAACCTTTTGGCTTCTTTGGAAATCCTGTAGCTGCCTCATGCTTATGCCTGTTCTTGTTTGTCACGTGTTGCATACTATCAGTGTTTGCTCTGGAGCATACCTCTCAACTGTCCAGGTTTTTGCAGAACGTTCAGATTTTTGCCTCATAAATTTGGTCTGTTCCTCATAAAATTTATGATTTTCTGGCAAATCACTGTGATGATCTGAGGATTGAAGTCTCTAAATAATGACATACATTTGTGTTTCAGACTTCAAATCCTTCAGAAAATGTATATTAACACAAACCCATTACTCTAACAATGTTCTAAGCTTATAAGAGCAATATTTAAAACCTGACCCTATTTTTGGGCCTTTGCCCCCCCCCCCAATTTCATCAGGCTTTGTCCAGGTTGAGATGTATGCTCTGGAGCCAACTGAAACCATGCTCTTGTCACTCACAAGCATACTTGTATGTCTTTCTGTCATCATGGAGTTTACAAATCTCTGTTGCTTTGCTCCATGTTAAATCACTGTCACAAAGTAAAATATTTCTCACAGCAGCACTTTTAATACCACATACAAGCCTATCCTTTATCAGCTCATCTTTTAGATCACCAAACTGACACCTTTTAGCTCTGATTCTCAAGTCAGTTATAGAAGCTGCAAATGTTTTCCCTAGTTTCTGATTTCTTGTGTAAAACAAATGCCTCACT
The DNA here is from genome assembly GCF_019279795.1 of Protopterus annectens. Lineage (NCBI taxonomy): Eukaryota > Metazoa > Chordata > Ceratodontiformes > Protopteridae > Protopterus > Protopterus annectens. The sequence continues at coordinate 256,586,737 of NC_056745.1, read as the reverse complement.
AATGTAATATTAATTTGGGGGTTGTACATTTCTCTGAACTTGTGCTTCAAACACTCAGGGTCTTTCCTTGATTCAGCTTGTACAACAATATGGTGGTTTGCACCTTCTCCTTCATACACTGCTGGTGCATACACAAATGAACTCTCTCTTTCTGTGGCCTCAGACCCTCCTAGGTTTAGCAAAATGAAAGCCCTGGTGTGTGCATGTCTATCTGCATAAGCTGCTTGTATGAAAATATCGTACACTTGCTCAAATATTCTGCAGTTCTCTGCAATATTCTGATGAAACACAAGTGGTAGGGTTTTTTGAAATCCATCTGCCATTATTAAAAATGAATATATATATTCATTTATTCTGCCTGTCATTGTCTATGTTGGTGTAAATGACCTGAGATGTACCTCCCTGGACTACATGAAAAGAGACATGGAAGAGCTCTCCAATCTTGTAGCCCAGGCAGGTATGACCCTATCCCTGAAGAGCATTCTGCCATCGCCCAGAATGATACCGCAGTACAAGGACAAAATGATTGACTTCAACAATTGGCTAAGCTTCTGGTGTCATTCTAAGGGGATCTAGTATCTGTCTGCTTGGGATGACATGGTCGACAGACCACGATGCTTTGCCACAGATGGCCTGCACCTGTTGCCCCTGGGATTCCAGATACTGGCTAAGGCTCTTGCTGCCCCTATACTGCCTTTTTTAGGCAAGGCTCAAATAACAAATTCACCACCGTAACAGGAACAGGCAAGCAAAAACTGAGGGAAATGCTACTCAATGCTAGAAGTGTAAATCTCAAAATGCACTCACTCGAGGCACTCCTTAAAATGGAGAACATTGATTTCTGTGCAGTGAGTGAGACCTGGTTCAAGGCTCCAGAGAGCACCCCTGCACTACCAGGCTATAACTCATACCACACTTTTCGGCCATGTAACCTGGACTGAAACACCAAAGGTGGAGGTGTGTCCATATTCATTAAGGATATCCACACCTCCAGGGTAGTTGCTCAGCATAATGCATCCGAGATTATCCAAGTGCAACTAACTCTGGGCAAAACTGCAATCCAAATTGTAGCTTGCTACAGATCCCTCACCATGCCCCAGGATTCCCACTCTTCTTTTCTTGATGTACTGGAAAATATTAGGGTTCAACCAAACACCCTAATAATGGGCGACTTCAACTACCCCACCATTAACTGGGAAAACTACTTGTGTACCAACTCCTTAGCTCAACGCTTTCTGGAATTCATAAACTCCAATGCCCTGGATCAACTTATCCATGCCGACCAAAAGAAACACAATTCCTCCACTCCTTCACAATCCAAGTATATACAAATATACAAATGAAGAACACCAACTGCTGCACGTTTGAAATATTTAATTCTGGTACCTCGGCCTTCGCCTTCTCCTGGAATACAATTTGCATAACACACACCACCCATTTTTAAAGAGCATTTTGATTGAATTATTGATGCACCATCCCCTAATTATACAATTAGGCTCACTTTATACTATTTTACAGCACCTATCTGGCATCTTTCCCCCAATACATAAAAATGTACATAGTATTAGCTGGAAAAATATATATACATGACAATTAATACATAAATACTAGAATATAAACAGTATTTTTTAACTTCTTCCTTTCTTCCCTATTTAAACTTTAATTAATATATACATAAATATGAATACTGTATAGAAAAAAAAATACATATTAATAATTTCATATGACCCTTGCGTACAATTCATTCAAAAAATTTTGTTGTTAACATTTTTTTGACAGACACTTCATTTGTCCAATTTATTCCCTATTTTCGAGAAATATGTGGAATATACATGTGGAAAATACATTATACCTCCATATTCATTCCATTGGGAAACAATGTTTTTAAATTGAGAATGAACCTAGATTCCATCAAGAGTAATTTTTCCCGGAAAATAGCTTCATTACCAAATACATTGGGTCTGCCCAAAACACTGAATACAAAACCATCTGGAACCCCCCCATGATTATCACAAAAATGTCTTCCTACCGGACTCTCTAATCTCCTGTGCCTTATATCTCCTAGGTGTTCTAAGATCCTTAATTTAACCCTCCTAGTGGTTTGTCCTATGTACCAATTTTGTTTTTCACAGCCACAACCTATGATATACACAACCCCAGTTGAATTGCAATCATAAAATTCAGTGGCATTATATCTGACCTCATTAATTTTGAGACCATCCAAAGTCCTATTTTCCGGGAAAAATTACTCTTGATGGAATCTAGGTTCATTCTCAATTTAAAAACATTGTTTCCCAATGGAATGAATATGGAGGTATAATGTATTTTCCACATGTATTTTCCACATATTTCTCGAAAATAGGGAATAAAATGGACAAATGAAGTGTCTGTCAAAAAAATGTTAACAACAAAATTTTTTGAATGAATTGTACGCAAGGGTCATATGAAATTATTAATATGTATTTTTTTCTATACAGTATTCATATTTATGTATATATTAATTAAAGTTTAAATAGGGAAGAAAGGAAGAAGTTAAAAAATACTGTTTATATTCTAGTATTTATGTATTAATTGTCATGTATATATATTTTTCCAGCTAATACTATGTACATTTTTATGTATTGGGGGAAAGATGCCAGATAGGTGCTGTAAAATAGTATAAAGTGAGCCTAATTGTATAATTAGGGGATGGTGCATCAATAATTCAATCAAAATGCTCTTTAAAAATGGGTGGTGTGTGTTATGCAAATTGTATTCCAGGAGAAGGCGAAGGCCGAGGTACCAGAATTAAATATTTCAAACGTGCAGCAGTTGGTGTTCTTCATTTGTATATTTGTATCAACTTATCCATGCCCCCACCAGGGGCAACAATATCCTAGACCTAGTCATTACCAACATGAGTGACTGGTATTCCACACCTGAAGTCAACTCCTCGTTGGTCCGATCTGACCATAAGCTAATCACCCTTGATATCCACATCCCGCCCCCACCCACCATTAAGGAAACCATGGTAAATAATTTCTCCAAAGCCAACTTTATGCTTCTTAAGACAGAAGTGGTGAACTTCATAACACCCACAGATGGACAATACAGTTACAACTGCTGAATCCTACACAAATGCACTCTATAAGCACTTACACCAGTGCATGGATCGTGCTATCCGAAACTGAACCAAGATGCTATCCTCCAAAAAAAGGAAGCCAATCTGGTGGTCCCCTGCCATAAACAAACTGCACAACAGAAGGAAGAAACTGTTGCAAAAGAGAGTAAAATCCCATGAGTGGAGAAGCTCCCTGGTCAGCCTCAGTAAGAAGCTGAGATCCCTTATAAGATCCTCCAAAGCTAGCTATGAAAACAAAATTGCCACTAATTCTAAGGACAAACACAAAGCATTCTATAGCTATATCAAGAATCTCGATGGCAAAACCCAGATCTGCTCTGAGTTACAGCACAATGGCACAAAAATTACAGAACCAACTGATATTGCCAAATTCCTGGCAGATAGGTTCAGTGCTAACTTTACCCCCCCTCACCCCCTAAAGGGCCCATATATATATATATATATATATGTACAGGAAAAATGAGAGTCCCTGTAATCACAGCTATGCAGGTAAAAGCTGCACTCTCTAAAGCCAAAAACACAGCATCCATGGGACCGGACAACATCCCAAGCTGCGTTTTACATGAACTTCAGAATGAATTGGCTCCCCATTTAAGCACCATGTTCAATGATAGCCTCGCATCAGGCTTTGTGCCCACTGAATGGCACACAGCAACAGTTATCCCACTCCACAAAGGGGGAGCCACCATTGATCTCGGGAGCTATCGACCTATTAGCCTGACGAGCCTGGTCTGCAAGGCCATGGAACGTATCATCATGGAACTCATAAACAAAGACATTGGTAACCTCCAAACTCTGGATCCCACCCAGTTCAGGTTTGTGAAAGGCAGATCATGCCTCCTGAACCTGATCGACTTCTTTGAGGCAGTCACCAAAGCTGTAGATGAGGGTAAGGTGGTTTACACAGCCTATATTGACCTCGCCAAGGCTTTCGACACCATCCCCCATTCTGGAATTATAGCTAAACTCACTAAACTAGGTATAAATCCCTATGTCACAAGATGGGTTGCCAACTGTAAAAGTTGCAGACTCCAAATCTGACTTCAAAGCAGTGACAAGTAGAGTACCACAGGGTTCTATCCTGGAACCTCTACTGTTTGGTATCTACTTCTCTGAAGTACAGGCTAACACAGAAGGCCTCTGGCTAATGAAGTTCACAGATGACTGCAAACTAGGAGCCAAAGTCAAGTCCTCAAATGATGTGGACATCCTACAGAAGAGCCTTGCTGAGACAGATGCCTGGTGTCAGAGCCATGGCCTCAAGCTCAATGCCAAAATGTGCAGTGTCATCCCCTTTGGTAAAAACTCTGTACCCATGAATTACCACATAGGCAGCAATCTACTTAACACCAAATGTGTGATAAGAGACCTTGGGACCCAGGTGGACAGTAGTCTCTTCTTTGATAGTCACATTGCCACAGTAGTCAGGAAGTCCTTCTACGTGGCACACCTCATCATAAAAAGGTTCTCATCCAGGAAAAAAGAGGTCATTGTTCCCCTCTACTCGACACTCATTAGACCCATTATAGAGTATAACACCCCTTTTGGAATGTACCTCACAAGACATCTGCAGCAGCTGGAAAGGCCACAGAAGTACCTCACAAAGACGATTACTGGCCTCAAACAAATGCCCTACACTGACCGCCTCAAAAAACTCCAGCTTTACTCCATAGCATATTGCCTACTCCAAGGTGATCTCTGCCTAACATATAAAGCTATGTCAAACCCAGAGCTGTTGGACATGCTACACCTAAAGAAATCCCAATCCCTCCTAGCTACATGCTCTAGGGACCTAAACCTTGTCACCACAATAAACAGGACATGCTGGAGGGATAGATTCCTATCCCAGAGACTTCCCAGACTCTGGAACAAGCTACCCACCTATGTCAAGAAAAGTTCTTCATTGGCACTCTTCAAGAAAAATCTTGATGAGTTGATGGGAAATAGGAAATACACCCCGGGGAACACTTCTGTGTCTCTGCTCAACAGTGGCACAGGAAAATAACTTTTTTGAGTGGCGTAAGCCAGGGAACATTGTTGGCTAGGCTTACGTAGGCCCTTGGACTGATAGCCTAGTATCTACCTATGAACCTATAAAACATACCAGCAAAGGGGTTTTGCGAGTAAGCATGTGTATACACACATACACATATGCATAAGTTTCTGGCATAAACAGTACTTGCCCAATGCCTTGGTGGTCTAAAGTTATACTTTTATTAGGCTTATCTGAATTATGCAAATGAACAAACTCGTAGTACTTTCGAATAACTGGACTTTGTGAAATGAACTTCTCGGGCTCTTTGTTACCTTACTGGACTGCAAAATAAACTACTCTGGCTTTTCGATACTTTCAGAATTTTATCAGTAAAGGCAGAAATGCTCAAGTTATACACCATCACTTGCTATCCGTTTGGAATTTTATTGATAAAGGCAAAAATGCTACAGTTATGCACCATCACTTGTTAAAATCATTACTTTAAGAAACATTCAAGAACTTTACAATGTGACTGTGTAATTCATTAGCATTGTAATATTCTTGTAATGTCAACTTTTGCAAGAAAACACCTCATATCAGTGTAAGAAACATGTCAAGCAATTTCACAATGTGAATAAATCGAACATCAGTTGCCCAAAACTCATGCCCAAAACTCAATAACTTTCGAAGTAATTGCACTTTGTGAATAACTGCATACAGCACACTGAAATGTTCCCAAAATGGCAGCACCTTTCTGGACAACTCTTTACAGTATAACAAGCACTCTGCAATAGTGGCACTTTGTGAATAGACAGACCCAGCACAAGAACTTTTTGAAATGGCTGTACTTTGACTGGATTTCATGAAATAGTTGCACTTTGCACACAATAAACTCTTCAAAATACATGCACAGTAATAAGCACACACTGTAAGAACTTTTACACACTCAGTGATACTTCAAATAACTTTAGTTATGCCTTTGATACAATACGAAGTCGTAGTTATGTCCAAACACAGCACTTTTCCCAAAACACATGCAGTTGCCTTGCTTTATTTTTTTTAATGTGCCCTTTTCTTTTTTATTATATTTGCTTTTCTTGTTTAAGCCGTTTTCATTCCCAATGTACTTTTCTTGTGCTTGTTTTACTCTAAACATGCCCAACTTTGCCTTAAACACACTCATTTTGCTTTAAACATTCTTGTTTTACTTTAAAAACTCATTTTTTATCAAATACTTTTTATATTAAACATTTCCTTTAATGAACAAACTTTCAAATTTTCTGCTTGACTGATAATGTGGTTTGTGCCCTTGTAATGCCTCTTTTTTTCCGTCTTTCACATCGCCTAATTAATTTGTGTTATTTCTCATTACATCTCATGACTCCGAATATTCTTCTCTCTTCGATCCTGGTTCTGACACCATGTTGCTTTTGTGTTAGTACATGAATAAACGAGTCTTTGTGGGTTCTTTTCAAACAGCTTTATTTTATACAAACACATCACTATGGAGGTTTACTGACTATAAGTTAAATAACGTATATACAAACTAGCAACTGCAATCATGCATGCTCACTCTCTGTCTACTTCTACAAAATGGCACTAGGGATTGTATGTGTCTGGAATTTATACATGCAAGTACAGCCTCGCATGCTTCTTAAAGATATAGGATACACACTTTACATTTTGATCTACAATACTGGATTGCAGAACTAAACATACACTTAGTTATTCATCTTAGTACAGTAACAAAGAACACTCAAATATATTTATATACATTGCTAGTATATCATTATCTAACATACTGGATTACAGAGTTAAAAACATACACTTAGCCATTCAGTGGTCAGATAAATACTGGTGAACAGACTATAAGATTTAGTCAATAAGTTATTGCATATTATACCATGACCCCCCCAAAACGTGCACGCTGATTGGCCAGCGTGCCCGTTGTAAATCGAGTTATACTAATGGAAAAAGGTCCGGTCGCCCGGACTTTTTCCATTAGTATAACTCGTTTTTTTAAAACACTGTCTCGCTATGTTAAATGGGTTTAACATAGCGAGACAGCTTTAAAATAAGCAATGGAGATCTCCGTTGCTTATTTTAAAGCTGTCTCGCTATGTTAAACCCATTTAACATAGCGAGAGAGTGTTTAAAAACGGAGAAAGCAAGATCTCCGTTGCTTTTTAGTTTTCGCTATGTTAAATGAGTTTAACATAGCAAGACAGTTTTAAAATATGCAACGGACATCTCCGTTGCTTATTTTAAAACTGTCTCGCTATGTTAAACTCATTTAACATAGCGAAACCCTAAAAAAAAGCAATGGAGATCTTGCTTTCTCCGTTTTGCCCCAACTCTGATGTACTGCGCAGGCGCGCAGTACATCAGAACTGCCGCGGATGCCAGACATCTGCGGAAGGGCAGCAAACAGGCATTATACTATGCCATTATTTAAGAAAAGTAATAGTTTCTTTTCTTAAATAATGTCATGGTATAATAGCAATAACCCACACCTGGGTGTGGGTAATGCTAAATTTACCCACGGTTGGCTTTGTTTGGTCCCTCGGGCTTCACCCTCGGGACCAAACTACGCCAACCGTGGGTAAATTTAGCATTACCCACACCCAGGCGTGGGTTATTGCTATAGCAGTTTGTTTAGACAATACACAGCATAGAAAGTAAGGCGAAAAATATACACTTAAAGTTAGGAATTCAAGGAGGCTGTATGCAAGTACAGTTCCAGGCGAAAAATAAGTAAGTGTGGAGAGAAGCTTTGAAATGAGCAGGGTTTGGGATTGTTCTGATTGCTAATGGGACCTGATGAGGAAGCTGGACCTGCATTTACCTGAGCCATCATGCCTGCTGTACCCAGCAGGAGACAAAACCAGGACTGAAATACAGATGATTTTCAGGAGGAGATCCAGAAGGTTGTGATTGATGTGTCTCAAATACAGATGAGAGACATGATAGGAACATTCTTCCAGGATATGGCACGGACTATGCACAATTCGTTCAGTGAGATAGCCCTGGAGGACATTCATGAGGCTCATCCCCATCAGCCTGGTCCCTCAGGTCTGTAGGTATTGTCTGTGTGCTCCAACTGAATTATGCGCTCAACATGCTGATTGCCATATAATCGATTGGACTGTGTATGCTGTCTTGTGCATGCATAGCATATGGCTGACATGCTTATGTGTTATCGTCTTGTGACATTTAATTATGTTTCAATATGTGCATGACACACTTAACACAATACAGTTTTCTCCCACATTCAGCTGTCCATGTGCTGTGGCAGTTAACTTGCAACTAGTGTTGCAACAATTAGCCTAAAAACATGTGTTTTACTGAGGGCAAATGACAGGCAGCAGACATTATCCATAGTCCAGCACTGCCACTGTGGTAAAGTTTGGATTTATGTAATTCCATATAATGTATATGCAACAGAAGGACATGACATTTCCCATGTGTTTTGGATGATAGTTGTCATGATGTCCCATTGGCATGATGTGGTATCATGTGCAATGTGATGGCAATGCTAATGTCATGAGGGGTCATGCACAGATATATCATAGCTATGTACAGTCCCCCTTTTCTGACTGCATCAAGCACCAATGTAGCATTCATCAATACACAGTGGTACAGATAATTTATTCTGTAATGGTACATTGTGCCATGTTTGCTGTATATTAAATTTCCACATCCATTACTTTTTCATATAATTTCACACCTTGTGCAAATAGTTGTACACATTAACTGATTGCACATTTCTGAACATAGTCAGATCCATACTGACACACAATTATACCTTTGACATGTATGCATTCACTGATGTACTGCTTATGTGCTCTAATGATGCCCACAGGAGTGTCATCTGCTCACTAATGAGCAGGCTGCATGACTTAACACCTGCACTTGTTTAGATCATATTTGCATGACATATGTGTATGTGCTTGAAATTCTTAGCTTGTTTACTTATGCATGTTGATGTTAAATGAATGTGTATTACTGTGTATGTGTTTTATACATGGCCATTTCTGTGGACATCAGAAATCATTCTGCCCATGTGACATACATTTTCCATTTGTTTAAATGTATTTTGGGTTGGCTTCTACAGCACCCTGTGTGCTAAACGCATGCATTTGCAGTGTGTCAACTTACCTTGCTGTGCTTTTCCCCTGATGTGGGCCAAGGTTATCCACCTCCTTTCCACTTTCATATTTCTATATTATATTTTACAGATATGTTTGCATTTGTGCAATCATTGAGTATTGCCATGTATTATGTTGTTGACATGGTGAGCATGTGCCAAATTTATGGCCATTTTATGCTGCAGGACATCTGCATACAAGTCACGGGATGCTGCTTGAAATGCATCATTGTTCACATTATATTTGTGTGTTAACCAGCGTACATTGATGAAATCTATGTGCACAACCTGGAATATTTTTTAAGTTGTAGTGTTATATTTTTGTAAATATTTTTACATGTCATTGGTGTATGTTTGTGTACTGACCTTGATGTCATGCATGTTCCATTTAGGTCACTGACACTCATACATATAAATTTACATCTGTGTGTTGCCTTTGACATGGCATATGTGGGTAACATATATGCATTCCATTACACATTTATTTGGGCTGCGTACACCTACTTGTGCATTTAGCAGCCATTTTGCTGCTTCGTTGCACTGCTGTTGTTTGGCACTGTGCTTGGTTGTTTGCCTTTCACGTGCATGGTTGCAGGTTTGGTTGTGTCCTCTGCTGGAGTTATCTAGCATTGTTAGACCTGCATTTTCTCATCTGTGATGCTGCTTGGCTTCCACTTCCACTGCTGACAGACTTATATGTGTTTATTTATCCACTTTATAGAGTGGTCCTTATTTATTACCCTACAGCACACATCTACTATTGATCATACACATCCAGTTATGACTGCCATACAATTTGCAACATATAACATGACAGTGCATAGGTAGGTATGCATTTCTGCATTTCACCATGGCTGATATGCATTCCCATCCTGTTTGACAGCTTTCCATTGCCCATATTGTGCAGTGTTCCATCTGTGTAACTTACATGTCCTTATTGTTTTTTTCCAACCTTTTTCTGCCATATAATGTGATATTTGTTCTACTGGTATACCTGCTGTGATGGCTGTCTACTCCTCTTTCCCTGTCTTTACCTTTCCTTATATCCTTAATGAACAAAAATGGCACCTCTGACTTCCTGTCAGGTATTCCTATTCCAACATCCCCTTGTGTGTCCCTCTTCATCACCCATACCCCACATCTTCTTTTCTATCTCCCACTTATCTTGGGTGTGTGCATCACTGATGTTTACCATGCAAACCCATTGTCAGCTCATGTTAGCTGTGGTGATGTGGCCGTGATTGCCCTTTGCCTTTGTTAATTTTATTTTATTAGAAATTTTATGAATTCCATCTGTAAAGGCAAGCAGGCATATTTCATTAGTACATGACTTACGCAGACATCTGCAGTTGTCTCTACTAAGCTTACTGCACAGATTGCTGAACACATGTACTACAAATGGCATGGATCTTGACAGCAAGTATATTTTGTAAGAAAATGAATTATGTTCCTGGACAGATTTTTGAAAATATGCATTATGAATAACATGCAACTTTATTTATTTATTTATTTATTTATTTATTTATTTATTTATTTATTTATGTATTTATTTATTTATTTGTTTGTTTGTTTTACATTTGTTGACCAGGCTAGTCAAACTGGATATATGTCCATTTTCAGTAGAGGCCTGGGGAGATAAGCTCCGAGGAAACAAAACAAAATCATATATACAAAAATTAATGTATACAATGAACACTGCAGGTACAGTACAGAGAATAGTCAAAGAGGTCATTCGTTCATAACATAGTGCAAAATATACAGATACAATTAGTACAATACAAAATGTTGCAATACATCATAAAGAAAAAGATGGCAGCTGAATTATACAATATATTAATATACAAGTATTCATAAAGAAAAAGTAGTAGCTGAATTATACAATATATTAGTAAAAGTAGTCTCCTTAAAGAGTTTCTGAAGATGTAAGTAATAGTATCTAGAAGGACAAGGTCAGTTTTTATTAAGAAAAGAAACTTGATTACTGAGAAGAGGAGGATAGGTTGAACCAAGTAAGAAGAGCTAGTTGATCAGTCAGGTTTAGTACAGGGGCACAACTAATGTGTTCTGAAGAAAAGTTTCAGTTTGGTTTTAAAGAGTGATATAGAGGGAAGAGAGGAAAGTTTGCTAGGAAGAAGGTTTCAGGATTTTCCAACAGTATTAGAGAAAAGAGAGTCCCCAGCCCTGTTGTTTGATTTACAAATATTTACAAGAAATTTATGTGATGATCGTAAGGTCTTTAAATTGCTGTAGGGGATAATGAGGGTAGCTAGTATAGGGGTATTAGTAAGTTGGTAAAGGGTTTTATGGGCTATGGTCAGTTGGTGGAATTTAAGCTGATTTTGTAATTCAAGCCATCCTAGCTGCTTTAGATTAAAACAGTGGTGGGTTCAGAAAGGGTTACCTGTAGCAAATCTGGCTATGTTATTGTAGGCATTTTCCATTTTATTAAGGTTGTTTTTAGAGAGATTAGTATATATGGGTGAGGCATAGAGGAGAGTAGAAATTAGATGGGCGTGAGCAATAGTTATTCTAGCTGCAGGAGAGAGGAAGGGTTTGATCCTGTAGAGAGAGCCTAGTTTTTTATTAACAGATTTTAGAGTATTGTTAATATGGGTGTCGAAATCAAGGTTGTTATCTATGGTGATACCTAGTAGTTTGGTAGTTGGATCTGGGGATATGAGAGTACCATTATTGGATGTTACTGTGAAGTCTATTGGGGGGGGACTTACAAGTAGGAGTAAAATGGAGGAGTTTATTTTTGGGGGGGGGTTCAGAAGGAGACAGCGCTGTGTAAACTATTGTTTAACTGTGTTAAACACCTTTTGGGTAAGGGAGTAAAGTTCAGATATAGATGTGGCTGAGCATATAAGTGTGGAATCATCTGCATATTGTATGCATGTAGCTTGGGGGATTTCTAGGTGAAGGTCGTTGAGAAATATAGAAAACAGGAGAGGTCCTAATATGGACCCTTGAGGGACACCAATGTTAACGGGCAGATGGGTAGATAGAATGTTATGCCAAAGCACAGCCTGTTGTCTGTTATCCAAATAGGACTGGAACCATTTTAGAGCTAAGGCATCTAATGACAGGGATTTGAGGATATTTATAAGTATCTGGTGGTTTACCACATGGAAAGCCTTGGACAGGTCTATAAACAGTGCAGAAGAAAGCATGTTGAGGTTATGGTTTTTATTAATACCATCAGTAAAGGAAAGGAGTGCAGTAGGAGTGCTGTGGGAAGGTCTGAAACCATGTTGAGAGTTGGAAAGTAAGATATTTTGGATTAGGTGGTCTAGCAATTGTCTGTGGATGCATTTTTCAAAGATCTTTGCTAAGGGAGACAGCAGGGCTATGGGACGGTAATTGGAGAGTTCAGTAGAGTTTCCAGCCTTATGAAGGGGGATAATATGGGAGACTTTCCATATTCCAGGGGTGTGTCCTTCAGTGATGGTTCTATTGATGAGAATGAAAATGGGATAGGCAATGGATTTGGCTGCCTTTTGTAGATATTCAGCGGGTAGTTGGCCTGCTGAAGGAGTGCACAGTTTCAGTTTTTGGATAAGGGTAAGAATATGTGATGTTGGGACTGGTTGGAAGAGAAATGGAGGGGGTGGGTTAGAGTTAGAGCTGGATATAATTAAGTTCTGAGCAGATAACTGACTGGCAAGAATTTGAATGGCCTCAGTGAAAAAGGTATTAAAGGCATTAACAGTCTGCTTGGGATTCTCCTGGTCTATGCCTTGTGGGTTTGATGTGATAGATTGACCTGGATGTAATAACTGATTAATACTTACCCAGAACTTTTGTGGTTTATTATGGTGAGTCTGCTGGAATTGTAAGTAGTAGTTTCTTTTGTCAAACAGTATAGCTTTTTTAGTTTCATTTCTCAGCTGTCTGAAGTTTTGTTGGTCTACTGGGTTTTTAGTTAAACGAGATTTATTCCAGTATTTATTTCTGAGATGGATTTTTTGCCTGGTTTCTTTTGAAAGCCAGGAGGCAGATTTAGTTCTCATTCTAATAGAGCGGGTTGGTGCATGGTAGTCTAGTATGGCTAGGAAGTTAGAATTAAAGTAATTAACAGCTTCCTCCAGTGTGAGGTATTTTAAGGGAGACCAGTTACATGTACTTAATTCTCTTTGGAAGAGATCAGGGTTGAAGTTTTTCTTGGTACTAATTGTCCTAAATATGGTTGGATTAGGTAGATTGGTTTTAAGCCTGATGATATAGGTTAGTGAGTGGTCACTTACATCATCAGGGAGGGCTCCAGCTTCAGTGTCTGGGGATGATTATTTATGAGAATCCAGTCTAAGGCACTTTCTTTCTTATTAGGCTTGTTTATCCTGGTAGGGGAGGTAATGGTTTGAGAAAAAAACAAAAAGGTTAATATGGCTGGTAGGGTGGCTACTGCTACAACACTTCCAATCAATGTTAAAATCACCTAGGATTATGGATTCTTGGGGTAGGTTTTGAGATAACCAACAAAGGATATTTTCTATGGTAGCAATGTTATTACCAGGAGGAAGATAGATACAGATAATATAAATGGATTTGAATTTTTTAAGTTGAAGCTTGGTAATAAGAATTTCAGTGTTAGAGTCTTGAGGTGGTTTATAGTCGTAGGTAGTAATCTGTAACCCAGGTTTAAATAGGATAGCTACCCCACCACCCTTCTTGGCTGCACGGTCAAGTCACAAAATATTATAACTGGATGGGATGACTTCATTGGCTTTAGTTACAGGTTTTAGCCAAGTTTCTGTTAAACAAAGAATGTCAAAGGAGTAGACTTCCAAGAGAGCATGGAGTTGTGCAACTTTGTTATTAATGCTACGTATGTTGAGGTGAGCTAATAAGAGTGAATTAGGTAAGTCAGGAGTGGGAAAGACCAGAGATAAAGCAGGAGTCTATGAGAAAAAAACAGGTGGGTGTAGACAGCTGAAGTAAAGGGCAAGTGAGAAAATAAGAGCAGGTCTAGGACTTAAGAGATGTAGTGTAATTACAGAAGAAATACAGAGGGATACACAGGAGATAAAGGATGGGAAAAGGGTGCCACCTAGTGGTCAGATCTAGTATTGCAGGTAAGTATGTTCATAGGTTAATAGGTTCATAGCTAGGTACTAGGCTATCTGCCCGAAGGCATTTATAAGCCTAGCTTTCGCCACTCCCTTGGATTAGTTCCCTGTACCTCTGTCCAGCAGAGCCATTGAAGTGAGCCTGGAGTAAACTTTCTGTTTCCCATCCACTCGTCAAGGTTTCTCTTGAAGAGGGTTAGCGAGGAGCTCTGCCTAATGTAGATTGGAATCTTATTCCATAGCATGGGAAGTCTCTGACACAGGAATCTATCCCTCCAGCGTGTCCAATTTATTGTTGTGGTGAAGTTTAAATCCCTGGAATGTGTGGCTCGAGGGGATATGGATTTCTTTAGGTGGAGCATGTCCATCAATTCTGGGTTGGACATGGCCTTGTATGTCAGGCAGAGATCACCTCTGAGTAGGCAGTATGCAACCGAGTACAGCTGGTGTTTCTTCAGTTGAGCTGCATAAGGCATCTGCTTGAGGCCAGTGATCCTCTTGGTGAGGTACTTCTGTGGTCTTTCCAGTTGTTGCAGGGGTCTTGCAAGGTACATCGCAAATGGGGCATTGTACTCTATGATGAGTCTGATGAGTGATGCATAGAGGGGCCCAATGACCTCTTTTGACCTGGATGCAAACCTTTTCGTGAGTAGGTGGGCCACATAGAAGGATTTTCTAACCACTCTGGCAATGTGATTATCAAAGGAGAGTTTACTATCTACTTGGGTCCCCAGACCCCTTATTACGTCTTCCATATTTAGGGAGCTACCACCTATGTGGTAGTTTGTGGGTACTTTGTTTTTTCCAAAGGGGATGACTATGCACTTTTTGGCATTTAGCTTGAGACCATGCTTTTGACACCAGGTATCTGTCTCAGTGAGACCCTTTTGGAGGATGTCTGTGTCAGCCGGAGAGTCAATTATAGCCCCTAGTTTGCAGTCGTCTGGGAACTTGGTCAGCCATAGTCCTCCTGTGCTTGCCTGTACCTCTGAGAAGTATATGCCGAACAGGAGGGGTCCTAGGAATGAGCCCTGGGGAACGCCACTTGTAACCAATTTAGAGTCAGACCTAGCTCCCGCAACTCTTATCATGTGGGTTCTGTCCGTGAACCAGTTGGCAACCCATCTCATGATGTAGGGGTTTATGTTCAGGCTGGTGAGCTTGTCTATAATACCTGAGTAGGGAATGGTGTTGAAGGCCTTTGCGAGGTCTACGTAAGCTTTGTCGGCCACCATTCCCTCATCTATAGCCTTGGTAACTATCTCAAAGAAGTCCACCAGGTTTAGGAGGCATGATCTGCCCTTAACAAAGCCAAACTGGGTAGGGTCCAGTGTTTGGAGGTTTCCAATGTCTCTGTTAATGAGATCCATGATGATGCGCTCCATAGCTTTGCAGACCAAGCTAGTCAGGCTTATAGGGCGATAGTTTCCAGGGTCCGTTGTGGTTCCACCTTTGTGGAGTGGAATAACCATTGCTGTGCATCACTCTGTGGGCACATAGCCTGTGGAGAGGCTGAGTTTAAACAGTGTGTTTAGGTGAGGGGTTAGTTCATCTTTGAGCTCACGTAAGACGCAGCTTGGGACACCGTTCGGTCCCATTGATGCTGTGTTTTTGGCTTTGGAGAGGGCTGTTTTACCCTGAGTGTCTGTGATTTCAGGGGCACTACATTCTTCTGGTATAGTTATGGGCCCTTTTGGGGATTGGGGGTGAAGTCTGCACTGAACCTGTCTGCCAGGATGTTGTCTATATTGGTTGGTTCAGTGTATTTTTTGCTATTCAGCACTAACTCTGAGCAGATCTGAGAATTGCCACTTAGATTCTTGACATAGCTAAATAATGCCTTGTGGTTATCTTTGGAGTCCATGGCAAATTTTCTTTCGAAGCTAGCCTTGGATGTTTTTATGAGGGAACGTAGTTTCTTGCTAATACTGATCAGGGATGTCTTCCCTTCTTGGGATTTTACTCTTTTCTGTACTAGTTTCCTCCTTCTATTTTATAGCTTGTTTATGGCAGGGGTCCACCAGACTGGTTTCCATTTCTTGGAGGAGTGAGTCTTGGTTTTGTTTGAGATAGCATGATCCATGCATTCTTGTAGGTGCCCGTAGAGTGCATTAGTAAAGGATTTTGCAGCTTGGACAGCGTTATCCTTTAGCTTGGGTGCTTTGAAACATCCCACCTCTGTCTTAAGTAACGTGAAGTTTGCTTTTGAAAAGTTTTTCACTGTGGTTTCTTTGACAGGGGGTGGTGGCAGAATGTGGATATCCAGAGGGATTAGTTTATGGTCAGATCTAACCAGCGAGGGGTTGACCTCCGGTGTGGAACACTGGTCGCCCATGTTGGTGATAACCAGGTCCAATATGTTGCCACCTCTGGTGGGGATGTTGACCAGCTGATCTAGGGCGTTTGAGTTTATAAATCCTAGGAAATGTTGGGCAAGGGAGTTTGTACTTGAGTAGTTCTCCCAGTTAATGCTTGGGTAATTGAAATCACCCAATATCAGGGTGTTTGGTAGGACCTTTATGTTTCCCAGTGTTTCCAGAAATGCAGAGTGAGGGTCCTGGGACATGGTGGGTGATCTCTAGCAAGCTGTAATTTGAATAGCAGTTTTGCCCTCCCGCAACTCTTATCATGTGGGTTCTGTCCATGAACCAGTTGGCAACCCATCTCATGATGTAGAGGTTTATGTTCAGGCTGGTGAGCTTGTCTATAATACCTGAGTAGGGAATGGTGTTGATAGCTGCACGCGGATGATCTCTGAAGCATAGTGCTGTGCCACTAACCTGGAGGTTTGGGTATCCTGGATGAATATGGATACTCCCCCGCCTATTGTATTTCAGTCCAGGTTTTGTGGCCGAAAAGTATGGTATGAGTTGTAGCCTGGTAGTGCTGGGGTGCTCTCTGGAGCCTTAAACCAGGTTTCTTTTACTGCACATGTATCAAATTTCTCCATACTGAGGAGTGCCTCGAGTGCGTGCATTTTGAGGTTTAGACTTCTGGCACTGAGTAGCATTACCCTCAGTTTTTGTTACCTGTGCTATTTATGGCGGTGGGTTTGTCTTTTGAGCCTTGCCTAAAAAAGGCACTGTGGGGGTGGCAAGAGCCTTGGCCAGTATTCGAAAGCCTAAGGGTGACAGGTGCAAGCCATCTCTAGCAAAGCAGCGTGGCTTGTCGAGCATGTCATCCCAGGCTGACAGGCACTGGATCCCCTTTGAATGACACTAGAAGCTTAGCCAATTGTTGAAATTGATATTTTTTTCTCTATACCATGGTATCATTCTTGGTGAGGGCAGGAAACTACTCAGGGTCAGGGTCATACCAGCCTGGGCTACATGATCAGAGAGCTCCTCCATGTCTCTTTTCATGTAGTCCAGGGAGGTATGGCTCAGGTCATTCACACCAACATGGACAATGACAGAGTCATATTTGTACTTGTTCTGGAGTGACCTGAGTGCTTGTGTTATGTGGCGGATCCTGGTACCCGACAGGCAGCTAACAGTAACCTTCTCCTTGTTCAGCCTAGTGAGTGAGACATCAGTGTGCCTGATTATAGAGTCACCTATTACTAGTGTGTTGGGTATGTTATTTTGCCTTAAGGGCTGTAATTGTGTGGCACACTGGTTTTGTGAAGTGTGTGTTTCATGGCTTGTGTTGGGGGGTGGAGGTTGCTTGTATGTCTGCTTTGGAGGTGTCTGTTGCCTTTTCAGATTTTTATTTAGAGCCTCTGAGTATCTTCTTGTGTATTTATGTGTGTTTTTTGCCTGTGCTGGTTTCATAGGTCTATGTGAGACTGATGATGTGATGCAAGTAATTCCCTTCTCCACTTGACTTCCTGGTCCAGTCTTGGATTGAGAGAGCTTAGCCTCCAGTTTGGCTGTATAATTGCATCTCTCGCATGTATTAGTGTTTGGTGGAAGAAGGAGAGGGTTGTCTGTGTACATGAGGCAATTGTAACATTCCAAACAAAGTCCTATGCACGGGGGAATGCACGGTCCAAACCATATACACAAAAAAACAAAAGTAGACCAGCAAGAGCAGACCCAGATGTGAAAAATAAATCAGTCCTTTATTAACAGACCGGTTTCGGCAGGAACTGCCTTCTTCAGTGTTGGACAAACAGAAAGTGCCCTGTTAACATATGTAATATATACAAAATGTAAACCAATAGGCAAGCAGAAATCATGAATATTCATGAAACAATAAAAATATGAAATACAACCAAAGCCTATAGAATTTCTTCATACAAAAACAAAACCAATATTAGATAGTCAGTATAACACCCAAAATTAGTCATGAAACTGAAATATTGTGGAAAGCATAACACTTCCTAAAGCTTAGTGTATTCACTAATGGGAGTTGATGTGAAAAACAAATATTACAAAAATGCTAAATGGGAAAGTGTAAACATGTTTTCCTGAGATGAATGCTCCAAAAACAGAACTATTACCAGTAGTAAACTGTTGAGAATCATATAGGAATACAAATTGCAAGTGAACTATACATCATAGTAATAATAAAAAATAACTTAAAGAAAACATCCACAGAACTGTGATATTACGAATATATACATCATAATTAATGATGAATATCGACCAAATGATATACAATATCAATGTTTGAAGACTGAAGAACTACATATATTGATAATATAAAACTAGACATACAATATCTATCCATATTATAGGCTGAAAAATCCATTATAAACAACCAACTACAGGTTGCAAGTAGACCATTAATTATAATAATAATGAAACATGACTTAAAGAAAAATGACTTAAAAAATTTTACAGAACTGTCATACTTCAAGTATATTCATCATGATAAATGATGAACATCCACAAAATGAGATGCAATATCAATATTTCAAAACTGAGGAACTGCATATGTTCATAATATAAAACTGGACATACAATATCCATCCATGTCATAAACTAAGAGATCCAGTGTAAACAACCAATTACATGTGATCATTGAGACCAGGAGGGAAAAGACCCCCTAAAGTAGTTATCCAGTATTTCTCTTTATGATCCAAGAGACCATGCCAACCCTGTTTGTGACTACGATTGCCTGTAATACGATCAATAATCATAAAACTGAATTTCGCCTGCGGATGTTTGAGAGTATGTTGGTACAAAGCACTAGTGGATTTATGATTTTTAATATCACTACGATGTTCATTCATTCTAGATCTAAGGGGCCTTGAAGTTTGGCCCACATAAAACGCACCGCAGTAGCAGGTTGCTAGGTACACAACCCAATCACTACCACAGTTGCCAAATGTTTTGATGTTATATATTTTGCTGGTATTGCGACTTGAAAATTCCTTAGATTTATTCATCAGTGAACATGACCCACAATGGCCACAGGGAAAGGAACAAAATAACTCATCCCCATGTAATGTAAGTTGTTTATGGGTAGTCCCCCCCACTACCTATGTGTTTGTAATGAGATAAGTAAGAACCCAATGTTTTGCCATGTTTATATGCAAAACGACATTGTTGCCCCAAAAGTGACCTCAAAGGATCATTGGCAAGCAAGATATTCCAGTGTTTGTTGATAGTATTCCTTATCATATTGATATTTCTACCATAGGTAGTGATGAATCGTATTGGGGTACCCAATGTAGTATTTTTCTCCATTTTATATTCCAACAACTTTTCCCGGTTGATTCGGTTGACCCTGCATCTGGCTAAGTTAATATCATTGTTTTCATAACCCCTGCTGGTAAATCTATTACATAGATCCATGCTAGCTGATTCATACTCAGCATCCTTAGAACTAAGGCGCTTAATACGCATGAATTGTGACACAGGAATACTCCTGATAGTGTGGCGTGGGTGCATGCTGGAAGCATGTAACAAGGTGTTATATTGTGGGTACTTACGGAAAACCTTACTAGATAGTGTGAGGTCCTGGTTTTTCGAGATAGTAACATCCAAGAAATTGATCGTATTCTGATCATATGTCAATGAAAATTCCAGTCCCCATATGTTACTATTAAGGTATTCAACAAATTCACGTAAGTAAACCAAATCCGCACGCCACACTAACCAGCAGTCATCCAAATAACGTCGCCAGATGTCCATTTCCACCTGATAAATGTTGTGCAAGTTATCATAAATCATGTACTCCTCAAAATAAGCCATGAAAAGGTCAGCATAAATGGGAGCGAAAGACGCCCCCATTGCTGTACCTTGCAATTGCCAATAACACTGGCCTTGAAAATACAGCACATTTTTATTGAGTACATGTTCTGACAAACAAATGAGTAAGGTATTGAACCCAGGTGAGTACAAATTTGCCCTGTTAAGCCAATATTGAAGAGATTGTAGGCCTGCCCAATGTGGAATACTGGTGTATAAGGCCTTAACATCTAAGGTACACATATACCATCCTGGTTCTAACTGGGTATCCTGGATAATCTGTAAGAATTGGGTTGTGTCCTGCAACCTTGACCTAATCAAACCTAACAAAGGTTTGAGATATTTCGTGAGAAAGGCCGATAGAGGTTCCTACTTTTATTACAGTCCTGGTACTTTTAGTTAATGTTCTATTCCTAGTTTATGGGGTGACTGTTTACTCAGTTCATGTGATATTTGATACTTATGGTATTTGGTCCTAATGTGACTCCCTGGTATTTAAGACCACTATGTCCCTATAATATTTTCTATTTTTACATATGTGCTGACTAATATTAATGCTAGTATAAGTCTTGTTTTATTAACAACAGTGTAGAGAGTGGTTGGTGGTCCTTGGATATTTTTGTACACTATTGCTGTACTGTCTGTCAATGGGTGACCAAAGTTTATAGATATTCTCTATCGGTGAATGTGTGTTCTCTTGGATTATTTTGTTTAATTATATTGATGGATGGCTGAACTCCATAATCTTCACCGATATTGATAGTAATTTAGCTTTGGCTCATATTACATTCCTAGTTGGGATGTTATATTTTTGGTCCTATATTCAACCTCTTAATGTTTGTCAGAACATGTACTCAATAAAAATGTGCTGTATTTTCAAGGCCAGTGTTATTGGCAATTGCAAGGTACAGCAATGGGGGTGTCTTTCGCTCCCATTTATGCTGACCTTTTCATGGCTTATTTTGAGGAGTACATGATTTATGATAACTTGCACAACATTTATCAGATGGAAATGGACATCTGGCGACGTTATTTGGATGACTGCTGGTTAGTGTGGCGTGCGGATTTGGTTTACTTACGTGAATTTGTTGAATACCTTAATAGTAACATATGGGGACTGGAATTTTCATTGACATATGATCAGAATACGATCAATTTCTTGGATGTTACTATCTCGAAAAAACAGGACCTCACACTATCTAGTAAGGTTTTCCGTAAGTACCCACAATATAACACCTTGTTACATGCTTCCAGCATGCACCCACACTATCAGGAGTATTCCTGTGTCACAATTCATGCCTTAGTTCTAAGGATGCTGAGTATGAATCAGCTAGCATGAATCTATGTAATAGATTTACCAGCAGGGGTTATGACAACAAAGATATTAACTTAGCCAGATGCAGGGTCAACCGAATCAACCGGGAAAAGTTGTTGGAATATAAAATGGAGAAAAATACTACATTGGGTACCGATTCATCACTACCTATGGTAGAAATATCAATATGATAAGGAATACTATCAACAAAAACTGGAATATCTTGCTTGCCAATGATCATTTGAGGTCACTTTTGGGGCAACAATGTCGTTTTGCATATAAACGTGGCAAAACATTGGGTTCTTACTTATCTCATTACAAACACATAGGTAGTGGGGGGACTACCCATAAACAACTTACATTACATGGGGATGAGTTATTTGGTTCCTTTCCCTGTGGCCATTGTGGGTCATGTTCACTGATGAATAAATCTAAGGAATTTTCAAGTCGCAATACCAGCAAAATATATAACATCAAAACATTTGGCAACTGTGGTAGTGATTGGGTTGTGTACCTAGCAACCTGCTACTGCGGTGCGTTTTATGTGGGCCAAACTTCAAGGCCCCTTAGATCTAGAATGAATGAACATCGCAGTGATATTAAAAATCATAAATCCACTAGTGCTTTGTACCAACATACTCTCAAACATCAAATTCAGTTTTATGATTATTGATCGTATTACAGGCAATCGTAGTCACAAACAGGGTTGGCATGGTCTCTTGGATCATAAAGAGAAATACTGGATAACTACTTTAGGGGGTCTTTTCCCTCCTGGTCTCAATGATCACCTGTAATTGTATGTTTACACTGGATCTCTTAGTTTATGACATGGATGGATATTGTATGTCCAGTTTTATATTATGAACATATACAGTTCCTCAGTTTTGAAATATTGATATTGAATCTCATTTTGTGGATGTTCATCATTTATCATGATGAATATACTTGAAATATGACAGTTCTGTAAAATTTTTTAAGTCATTTTTCTTTAAGTCATGTTTCATTATTATTATAATTAATGGTCTACTTGCAACCTGTAGTTAGTTGTTTATAATGGATTTTTCAGCCTATAATATGGATGGATATTGTATGTCTAGTTTTATATTATCAATATATGTAGTTCTTCAGTCTTCAAATATTGATATTGTATATCATTTGGTCGATAGTCATCATTAATTATGATGTATATATTCGTAATATCACAGTTCTGTGGATGTTTTCTTTAAGTTATTTTTTATTATTAATATGATGTATAGTTCACTTGCAATTTGTATTCCTATATGATTCTCTTTACTACTGGTAATAGTTCTGTTTTTGGAGCATTCATCTCAGGAAAGCATGTTTACACTTTCCCATTTAGCATTTTGGTAATATTTGTTTTTCACATCAACTCCCATTAGTGAATACACTAAGCTTTAGGAAGTTTTATGCTTTCCACAATATTTCAGTTTCATGACTAATTTTGGGTGTTATACTGACTATCTAATATTGGTTTTGTTTTTGTATGAAGAAATTCTATAGGCTTTGGTTGTATTTCATATTTTTATTGTTTCATGAATATTCATGATTTCTGCTTGCCTATTGGTTTACATTTTGTATATATTACATATGTTAACAGGGCACTTTCTGTTTGTCCAACACTGAAGAAGGCAGTTCCTGCCGAAACCGGTCTGTTAATAAAGGACTGATTTATTTTTCACATCTGGGTCTGCTCTTGCTGGTCTGCAATTGTAACATTGCCTCAAAATGCCCAGATTCATCAGTTGGACCAGAGAGTACGCCTGAAACTGCCCTTTGGACATGCCTGGATAGGTACAGTGAACTGTTTTACTGATTGGCTGGTAAGGTCGAATAACGAGCCTTGACTTCTCTACAGTATAGGGGGGGGGGGGTCTAGTGCTAAGGTTTATTAGTACTTGCTATGAATTTTGAGCGAGTGCCTGTATGAGAAGTGAATGGTTTGAGTGCTTAAGTTGAAAGTTTGTCTAGTTCCAAGGGAAAAATTGAAGAGTAGACTTTGTGTAGCCAGGAATAATTAGCCCAAAATAGACAATAAACTACTAATTTCTGGGCTGAAACCACTCCTCCAGGGAAAGATAGGCTGCTCAAAGCTCCCTCTCTCACAGTGAACAGAGAAAGTTCCTTCTATCCAAGTAAGGTATGGACAAACACAAAAACTTGTAACACAGCCCTGAATTCAGCACTATCCTGAAAAATGGACTATACTAGCTTAGAAAGGCGGGAAAACAAGTATATTTTTTGTTTTTTTTGTTTTTTTTCAGAAAATAAAGCAGATGCAATCAAAAAAACACATTAAATGCACAGAATGGCTATCACACTTGAGTGTGTAGCCCACAACAGTTAAACAGGTAATTTAAACACAAAAATGACTTTGTTAACATGCAGGCAGTAAAATGTAAGGGAGCTAGCTGGTTTAGAACTAGGGAAGGAGTGATAGCTAGTAAAGGGGGTTATTATAAAGTAGAAGAGGTTTGTTGGATATGGGGTAGATAGGAGGGTGTAAAGGCAGCTGGCTGTTCAGGCTCGTAGCGTACTTTAGAACCTCTGAAGCAATAGTAGACAGTAGTCCGCTTTACAAGCAGGACTTAGAGAACCACATACTTTCTTGCTTCCTTGTGAGAGGGTGCAGGAAAATAAGGCTGTTAGATGAGACCGCAGGTATTTGGATAGGGTCCTTTGTCACCAGGTAGGTAGGTTCTTAGAGACTATATCAGGAACAGTGCAATGGAGAGCAGGGTACTTTAGGGAGAAAGAGAGACAAACGTAGGGGTGAGAAAAAAGAGTTAGCACATAGGTAGTTATGACAATTAAGCAAACAAAAAAGCTTTACATGAAGACACAATTAATAAAGTAGCTTATATATATGCCCTTATTTTTGAAAGAAGCTATTGGAATCACATTTAAGCTAGCAGTACTGTGACATTATAAAGTAGCAAGACACTGGTAATAGGCTCAATAGGACAGCAGACCATACATTATAATGCAAAAGAATAACTGGATAGCCATGTATTAAAAAAAATGCTTAGGAAAATTGCAGGAGTCTAGACTATAACCCCCAGGTATGACTTTGGGCAGACTAGCAGGCAGGCTCAGAATCCATCTTAAACAATGGTCCAGAAGGGAAACAACACCTTCTTATTCTAACATAAAGTACACCATTCCCCACTAATAACTCATTGATGAAGGCTTAGCATTTATTCAATTAAATATGCACTCACTAGGCTTGTATGCCAAACATACGGGGCAAAGGGATATCTTTAGTGTTATTCAGGATAGCACCCACTAGATACTGCTAGTTACCATGGCATTGTCATATTTCTGGTCAATAAGACCCCTATTAGATATAGTAAGAAGAAGAGTATATTACCTCTGTAGTTATTGGCCAGAGCTGCTCTGGAAGGCTTTAGCATTAATTACTTTACTCTTTAATTGCTAGGGCAGACCGCTGAAAAATAGCTATGGCCAGTACCCAGTTTCCCAGGACTTGATTGTGGTTGTGGTAGACTGCAGAAAGCATACCTCAGTTTAAGTTGGCTTTCACACATCTAAGAAACTTGAGACCCACTTACTGATATTTGAAATATATGTAGATTACAGCTAGTGTAAGCGAGTAAGAGTCTGGGACATTTCAGGGTTAGAGAAAGGTTAAAAAAGCACTCTGATGTGGACGCTAATTTACTAGAATCATTACAGCATGAAGAGCTGGGTATACAGCACCACTTACTTTGGGATAGTTCTCATTTTTTTCTTATACTCTATTTTATTCTGTAATTGTCCTTACTGGAGATTCTATTATAGGTATGTAATGTAGGACTGTCAGGATTCTTGGATTGTGATAATCGTTCAGTAACTTTCTAATTATACAACATGCTTTGACAGTGCTTTCTCATTACTTAATGATTACTTGCAGGTATGTTTAGCGCTCTGTTGGTACTGAGATACATCCTTGTGAGCCGAGGTATTCTGAGGTCACTGTGGCACAGTTAGATATGACACTGTTATGTTTAGCACTGATGTTGGCATAATGTGCCAAAATCCACAAGCTTTACGGAATCTGGCCCAATGTTACATGCACAGAATAGTATTTTGAAAACAACATTCCACACGCATTTCATACATTTGTTTTTCTATTGCATGACAAGGAATATTGGTGCATTATTATATGAATTCATACAGCTATGCATATGTATGAAAAAGAAAAAAGTTATCACTTTGATGTGAAGATAGAAAGATAGATAGATAGATAGATAGATAGATAGATAGATAGATAGATAGATAGATAGATAGATAGATATATGTATAAAACAATTGCAGGTTCAGGTAAACAAGAACTGTCTTCTCTCTTCTAATTGCAACTGAGGAAGCAATTCAGTGTAACTGCCAGCAACAACAAAGAAGACTAGAAAGGCTGACTCTGCTGCTAAGTATAATTGAAGTCCAAGAGAATTCTGTCTTCCTAGTTTGTAATATGTATGAGACAAAGATAATTTGAAATCATTATATTAATGTAAAAAAGAAATATGTCCATGTGCTGTTTTTACAACTGTTTTCTGTATTAGTCATAAAGAAAACATTTTTATAGCTTTTCAGACGAAAGAAATGCAACTGAAACCATTACAGCTCAAGCTAATGCTACATATATGTCAGTATAAACTGCATTATGCATTACTTCTACTAGTTACTAATAGTATTTTTACTACTGTATTGAATGTATTGTATATACAGAACTCGAGAGATACACACTCCCCTTCAAGTGCTCATAAGCACTGGTCATATAAATTAATTTCAGATCTGCATAAGCACTACTCATATCACTCTGCCCAAGTACACAAGCACTTCCCAGTTGAGTACTCCCATAGTATGCATAAGCATGTCTGTACACAAGTTTTACTTCAGTAAAGACTTAAATGTAATATTTTAATGGTATATGAAATGGTGTGTAAACATAATGTGTGGATTTATTATGTGTTTTCTCTTTTGTCTCTCCTAATCCTTTTTTCCCCACTATTTTTGTTATTATGATTATGTATTCAGTTCTCCTTTATTGTTTTGTTTCTCTCCCATTTATTTTACTTTTTTTTTCAGCTTCAAATCCCTCAGGAGCACCCTAGGCATGTACCTCCCAGACTAGGGAATGTTCACCCTCTGACCATCTGGGGATATCCTCAAAAGGACTGGGTGGAGGCACTGGTCATTCAGGCCTCTAGCGAGTGGCAGCCTGTCAAGCCTCACTATAAGGGGGCTTCAGAGCTTGGTAGAGGATATACTGGTAGAGGTAGTGGGCAGACAAATTCAGCCAGTCAAACCTCTCTTCAGCATGTTGAAGACATGCTCTCTCAGTTGGTGCTGACCACAGCATCAATACAGGCCTCTACCCTCTCAACATCAGGGTCCTCCACCTCAACACTATCTGGCAGTGGATGTATTTGGAGCTCTGTAAAGTGGGACACCTAATGATACTACCTCAAGCTCTTCTTCACTTATCCTTTCTCCTACACCATCTTACCTATTTCCCACCAACACTACTCTCTCATATAACAAATAGTGCTGATCCTCTTCCACTTCATCCAGCACAAACTTTCTTAAGTTTTCCTTATGCGTGTTTTCCTCTTTGTTTGCCTCCCCTTTTTCAATCATTCCTATCACCCCTTTCTATTCTTTAATGAAACCAACAGGGTGTCCACAAAAAGATACTCCTATATAAAGTATTATAAACCTCTTTCTTTAAAAAAAATCAATTTTAATTGCTGTATAGTCCGAACCTTTCCTTAAAGCTTTTAAGTGTGACTGTGCTTAGCCATGCACTCCTTCAATATTCAAACAAAAAATAGGAATACAAATTATCACACTTTTGTGAAGTAATTTCCAAGCTATTAATGCTGATTTTTTTACATAACTTAGTTATTTTTGAGAAATGGGTGTGTTTTTCAAAAAAAGCTTTACTTTTGCTTATTCATCACAAATAACCTCTTCTGAGCTTATTGTCATATGCATCTAGTGCTGCCATTCTAAGTATAGTGCATCCGCAGGTGTAGCTGAAGTAGCTATGGGTTCCTTCTTACCTGACTCTGGTGACACC
Source organism: Protopterus annectens (assembly GCF_019279795.1). NCBI lineage: Eukaryota > Metazoa > Chordata > Ceratodontiformes > Protopteridae > Protopterus > Protopterus annectens. The sequence continues at coordinate 256,558,870 of NC_056745.1, read as the reverse complement.
CCTATAGGCTCAAAACACCAAGGTGGCAAGATTGACAGATTTCATTCTACGTGACACATCTAGTTTAAAAGGCAATAGCACAATCACAAACAAATTATTTCAACAGTGCACCAATTAGCAATAAGGCAAGGTGAGATATGCATGCAATGAAAACATATATTCACTCTCTTCCCCAGAATTCAACAAAAAAGGTCTTGACATTAAAACATGCACAAAGAAGGCAATATCAATGAGCAGTAAAGCTTTATAATACAGCAATACAAACATGGGAAAATGCAACATCATTAAGCAATAAAAGAGTTATAATACAACAATACAGATATGGGAAAATTCAATGACATTGAGCAGCAAAATTCTTGAAGACAGCAGTACTAACACGAGCAAAATGCAATGTCATTGAACAATGAACATTTGTAATGCAACAATACAAATATGAGAAAATGCAATGTCATTGAGCAGCAAATTTCTTGAAGGCAGCAGTACTAACCTGAGAAAAATGCAAAGTCATTGAACAATGAAGATTTATAATTCAACAATACAAATATGAGAAAATACAATGTCATTGAGCAGTACTAACACCCTCAACCCCCTCGATCAATTCTAAACAGACCAACTATGAAACACTCTATTATACCCTGTTCACTGGCCAGTGACTACTTACAGTCTGGCTGCTGGCATGATGGGGCCCAAGTCAGAGCTCATATGGATCCCAGTTATTTGTAATCCACAAAGAATTTGGTGGGGAATCCACAATCTTATAAAAATATAAAATGACGGCCAGAGCTTTTCACCACTCCATCAAAAATATCCTAGTGACCAGGCACCATGGTTCCTCTGATGAGAAAAGTAGAAAAATCATCTGCCAGAACTCTGGTAATCATCTATGGCTTCTCTGTACTAGGCCCAAAGGAACTCCTTTTCTTGCTGAATCATATGCAGGCATGGAAATACTGGTTTCAGACTTCTCTCCAGATTCCACAAAATACCATCATCCAGGATTTCAGCAACAGACAGACACAATCTGCTACTTCACTTCCCTGTCCCAAAGCACTAGAAAAGAAAATCCAGTCATGCTGCAAGGCCATTTTTTCCTTCAGCTACCAATTTCAGTCTTCCCTCCTTCAGTTAGTATCTCAGTCTCCTCTTTCACTTTCAAAATTGTCTTTTATATTCCTGAAAAGAGCTCCACCTTGTGGTGTAATGAAAAACTACAGTCTATTACTTTTATAATGAAATACAGTGGGAGTTACATAAGATTACCATAAGGCTTTTGGGAAGCCCAGGACTATGAATACCACCCTATGTCTTTCTGTTTGTTACAAAGTAGTATATTCTGGAGGCGTTTTAAGTGATTATTTGCTCACTTTCTTAATTCAGAGATGCAAACTTTTTAAAATGAGATTTGATCATTTCTCTTTCACATATTAATGACACTTGCTCATGCAGTCACAAAGAATATCAAGGTAGAAATATTAGTACTATATTTATTTGTTCATTATTTCATTATTGAAGAAAAACTCACAAAATACAGGTGACTTTTTTGGGAGCATCCCTATAAGCATAGGTCTAGTTAGTGTAGTCATATGCTTTCACTAAAGCTATTTTCAGTTTAAAAATGAAAATAAAATCAGGATCCATATTGTCTCAATTGTTCCAGTAGGTCTCTGTGCAGATTAAAGATTTTTGCCTTGTAAGCTATGGTATTGACATTCCTCTGCTATACTATAATGACTACCTGACCTGGCCTACAATGCACTGCATGAACAAAGTGTGCCTGACATTATTTAATCCTTACAAGCACAGTGGCTTGTCTTGCTATGCAATGTGTTGTACATCAGATCATGGAAAAAAACAGTACAACTCATCACTGTGAATAACAGCTTTTAAAAAAAATATCACAAAACTGTCTGTAGGTGTTAGTGAGCCAGTGGGAAAGGTAGGAATCCTATTTTTTCGACTTTTCAAATGTGATCAAATTGTTTGTGGCAACAGGACACAATTACAGTACTTTTTCAAAGTCATAAAGCATAAAAGTAGAAAATAGAGAAAGGGAAACATAATAGGAGTCTTTAAACCAAGGTGGTATCTCAGGTGGATCTAAAAGATCCCATGGTACTTATCACAAAGAATAGAGGAATCCCCACCCTGTCTTTAACAAATTTTCCCAAGTCGGTATGAATATCACCTTGGCTGTCCACTCAAAACACATACTCAGTGAGCTAATCTGATCAACGAAAGTGAATAAATAAAAACAAGAACAAGGAAGATGATGCTCATATTTAGCACCAACGTGATAGATTTGTTGTTACTTTTCTGAAGGATGTTGTAAATTCATTATGGTGTACATCTGTACTGTTTATAAAGATAAATCACTGATTAAGTCACACTGATATTTTGGATTCTCTTTACCAGCAATCGTCTCACAGTCTAAGAGACATAATGGGATAAAAATAACTGGTTCCCTTTAGATATGTACTGTGCCTTTAAATGAAGGTTGTCTCTGCAATAACTTTCCTGTTCATGATAAATGAAAGTGAAACTCGGAAGCAGTCTGTCCTCACAATGGCATCTAGTGAACAAACTCTAGAGTTTATGGAGAAATTTATTTGTCCAATTTGTCTTGAATTGTTAAATGTTCCAGTGACACTGGAGTGTGGACATAATTTCTGCAGGTCTTGTATTGACAGAGTTTGGGACAGTGAGAAACAACCTTCCTGTCCTGAGTGCAGAGAGGAATTCAAAGCCAGGAAATATGCAGTGAACAGACTGCTTGCAAATGCAATTAAAATGGTGCAAATACAGTGTCAGAGGGGAGAAGGACCAGACCCACAACAGAAAAAAGATGTGCTCTGCAGAGAACATGAAGAAAGCCTGAAACTGTTCTGTGAGGATGATGAGAGTCTGGCTTGCCCGATGTGTGTTCCAGAACATTGTGGTCACAACTTCCTGCCATTGCAGAAAGCAGTTAGTAAGTACAAGGTAAAGGAATAGTACATAGTGATGATTTATAAAGTTTAGTATTACCTTTTTTATACTTCTGGCATCTTGAGACTTCTGCTGCCATAAATGTGTTTCTTCCCTTTAGAGTTGTATTAAAATCATAAAACTTTACAGCAGATTCAGAAACTTATCAGAGTCTATTGTTTATAACTGACTGAATTGCTGCAGTGTTTTCCGTATTCTTCACTCTGCTGATACAGTTCTTATGTTTTAATAATTACTGTTGAACACCCATTCTGTCTGTACTCAGTCTGGTTGTTCTCTGTCTTCTCTGAGATCTCAAACTGTTTAATGTGACTGTGTTACTGTATTCTGCTTCTGTCTCTTCTTTTCAGAATGCACATATTTTATAGTTTGTTATATGTCAAACCGCACTATTTCAACTGTTAAAGATTTCCATGTGCACTGTTTTGAAAGGACTAGGATGTTTTCAACATAAATCTGTGTGAGGATGAAAGTAGAACAGAGAGTTTATCATGTTTCACACCATTTAGCCAGAAAGTGCTGGAATATAAAAAGGACACACACATTGTGTTGTAAGGATGGTAAAGTGAAATGCAGGGTTAATAACTGTAAAGTCAGATGTTATGAGGTTGGGGTGAATACTGTAGGACTCTTACTGAAGTTTATTTATTTGAGGACTGTGGTCAAGGCACTCCAGGTTCTGGGAAACATTGCAAGGCCAGAGGCAGTTACCACTGTTAGTACATGTTACCTTGTAAAAGGGCAGAGACCATGGATAAGGAAGGTACAGTAGAATGGAGAAGTGATGCCTATAAGCACACATAGTGTGAGGTGGGAGTTGTTGCCAAAGGTCTCCGAAGTTGAGTTCTTTCAATTGAGGCTGTTGTTGTGGCACTGCAGTTTCTGGGAAACCTTGCAAGGCCAGAGGGCAGTCACCTCTGTTATACATGTTACCTTGTAAAAGGGCAGAGACCTTGGTTGTGGATGGCACAGTAAAATGGAGAAGTGATGCCTATAAGCACACATAGTGTGAGGTGGGAGTGGTTCCCAACAGTCTCTGGTTGAAGCTGAGTGCTTTCATTTGAGGCCTGTTCTTTTTGGTATACAATTTCTCAGAGACATAGAGGAACCATGAGCCTTGTTAGAGATGCTGGCCAGTCATGGAGTGGTGTGTTACTGAATGACCAGTGGATGATGCACTTCTTCTGTATGATGGGTAGCAGTGTGGCTGCAGCACTGGGCTTTTTCCAAGTTGTGGTCACATCCCAAGGGAATCAGGTGTCACTAAAAACACTGTGTTACAGTACAAGTCCTCTGCTAAAATATTGTGGCAGACTGACTACTGGTGTGTTGGACTTGGTTCTTGTAGTACCTTGTATTATTCCTCCAAATATTCCAGAGAAATCTTAGAGGACCTAAAGGCTGGTGTCTTCTATTGTCTGTTCATGTGCATCAGCTTGGAACCAGTTTTCAGTCTGAGCACAGAAGTAACTCTTTCATCTTCTCTCAGTGAACATCCAGATCTGTAAGATTTATCTTAGTCACCTGTCTGATATGGGTATGTTATTCCATAAATACAGATCATGGTTACAACATTTAACCGACTTGGCAATAGTTGGGATTGTGGCTTAGAAGAGACAATGAAATAAAAGGGTTCTCCATCTTAAGCTTTCTATGAAGAACCAGTCTCCTGTTTGATAATTGGAATTTCTTTCTTTTTTGAACAGAGTGAACTTAAATTTTGTGGTGCATATGTACCTATCCTTCTGTGAGCTCCTGGAAAATTTTGTTCCTGGTAGTCTTTCCACTTGATGAATGTCTAAACTATTGCCTTGTTTCATATTCTTTATCATTTTGGACTGTCTAGGAAACAATACAATTAATTACCAGCTGCTCTATCTATTGCTTAATCCTTGGCCACCACACCTAATTTCTAGCTATCGGCTTTATTTTTGCTACTCCACGATGAACATGATGAAGTTCTTAAAGCACTCTGGTATGTAATTCAGTGATTATGATAATCCATAACAACTACATTACACTTCTGCTCCTCTATAAACAAACAGTCTATTTTTTCAGCAAAGGTAATACCACATTGCTCCATCTCTGCAAGCACTGAATAAACCTCATAGCCTCCTTTATTATTATTACTGCTTTGATTTTCATTTTTGAAGTTACATATTGTCTGTATCTCAGTACAAGATTATCTTAGCACTGTAAGTAGCTCTGTATGTACTCAGCCAATGTTTCTTATTTCTGTTGTATATATATTAATGTATGTCATGTTATGTTTGTACTGCATGTAATTTCAGTAGTACTGTGGATAATTCTTAGCCCAAGCTGAAACTGAAAGCAGTCTTTTAGGATCAGTAATCTATCCCAGTGAACAAATCAATAAATATGTAAAGTAAGTTCACCTTGTTTTGGATAATAGTCAGTTAGTAAAAATTTATTTTGAGCTGTCCATACATTTTGTTTTGCAACATATACTTGTGATAAAACCTTATAATTTTTAGTTTCTGCTTTTGTTATGCTTGCTGTAACTGGCAGACTCTTATATTTGACTTAAGGAAGATTTATGCAGTGCTTTCTCTGATTTATGTTTTATCACATATAGTGTATACTAACACCTGAAACAAATAATCATTGGCATTTGTACAACATGCAGTACATTTATACTGTATTTTGTTCTAGAACTTGTTTGTAGTGATTGTGGAGATATTGTGGAGATATTAGAGATTATTATGTTGTCCCGTTATCTGTAGAAGTTAAATTGAAGAAACATGAGAAAGCTATCCAGGGGAGTTTTAGGGACATAGAAGTACCTAAGGTAATGTTGGATCAGTAATTTGCACTGATGGCTGCCATTACTGTGAGGAACTCTTACAAGTAAAGAAAGGACAGGCATAGCATAAGGTAAGTTCAAGGTGCTGTTGGTCTACCCATAGAAATTTGTAAACAGAACAAAGATAAAATGGCTATTCTTTTGATAAGAATATTTAATTGCATACTTACTACAAGACTGATTCCCAACTATCCAGTCCCCAGTCAAACAAAAAGAAGCTGTTTTAATGGCCCTGTTGTTGTTGTCTTTCGGCTTTTCCCGGTTAGGGGTCGCCACAGCGGAACTCCGGTCCGCTAATGATTGGCAGTAGATTTTTGACGAACGCTGAGGTGCCAGCTCGACGTTCAACCTTCAACAAAGGCACACCCATTTACACATGTCTTTCGAACACCCACCCAACTGCGGGGAGGACATGCAGACTCCACACAGAAGGCATTCCCCGCACTCCAGCCAAGAATCGAATGGGAGAACCTCTTGCTGTGAGGCAACAACACTACCGCTGCACCACCGCGGATATAGGTTAATAACAGTACTTAACCATAATTACAAATCGTTGCTGTTTGACTAGATAAGTGTATGCTGAAGTTAATTGATAATCAGTGTATGTTTCTTGGAGAGTAATAGACATTTGGCAATTAAGTAAAACCAGAGTGATTAATGAAGGAGGCACAGCAGCATGAAGATGAGCAGAAAAAAAAGAATGGCGTACAGCTACAGTGGTCCCACTCCACAAAGGTGGTGCCACAATGGACCCCGGAAACTATCGCCCCATAAGCCTGACTAGTCTGGTCTGTAAAGCTATGGAGCATATTATCATGGAACTCATAAACAAAGACATTGGGAGTTTCCAGACACTGGACCCTACCCAATTCGGCTTTGTTAAGGACAGATCTTGCCTCTTAAACCTAGTTGATTTCTTTGAAACAGTTACCAAAGCCATAGATGAGGGCAAGGTAGTCCACACAGCCTACCTGGACCTCGCAAAAGCTTTTGACACAATACCCCACTCGGGCATCATAAATAAGCTTACTAGCTTAAATATCAACCCCTATATCACAAGATGGGTTGAAAACTGGCTCAGAGATAGAACCCACATGGTCAGAATCGCAGGTGCCATGTCCGAATCCAAACCATTTACAAGTGGCATCCCACAGGGCTCAGTTCTGGGACCTCTCTTGTTCGGTATATACTTCTCTGAGGTTCAGGCTAACACGGGGGGATTATGGCTGACAAAGTTCGTAGATAACTACAAACTGGGGGCCATAATCGAATCTCCTGCTGACACAAGCATCCTCCAAAAGGGTCTCACAGAGACGGATGCTTGGTGCCAGAGCCACGGCCTCAAGCTAAATGCTAAAAAGTGCATAGTCATCCCCTTTGGGAAAAACAAGGTGCCCACAAATTACCACATAGGTGGCAATCCATTAAGTACGGAAGAAGTAATTAGAGATTTGGGGACCAACGTAGATAGTAATCTCTCCTTTGATAATCACGTTGCCAAAGTGGTTAGAAAGACCTTCTATATAGCCCACCTTATCACGAAAGGGTTCACATCTAGATTAAGAGAGGTCATTGTGCCCCTCTACTCGTCACTCATCAGGCCCATAACTGAATACAATGCCCCTTTTGGGATGTACCTTACCCAACACCTGTAGCAACTGGAGAGACCCCAAAAGTACCTCACCAACAGGATCATGGGCTACAAACAGATGTCCTATGCAGCTCGACTAAAGAAACTCCAGCTCTACTCAGTTGCTTACCACCTACTCAGAGGCAATCTATGCATGACGTACAAAGCCATGTCAAACCCAGAATTAATGGACATGCTCCACCTCAAAAAATCCAAGTCCCTTAGAGCTACACACTCCAGGGACCTAAACCTCAGCACAAAAATAAATAGGACATGCTGGAGGGACAGATTCATTTCCCAAAGGCTCCCCTCACTCTGGAATAGAATCCCAATTCATGCTAGACATAGCCCCTCGCTGACCCTCTTCAAGCGAAATTTGGATGCGTGGATGGGAAATCGCAAATTCACCCCTGGGATCTCTCCTGTGTCCCTGCTAGACAGAGGCACAGTAAACTAATCTTAAAAGGGTACCTTCTGTGACCTACCTTACAGAGGCACAGTAGGCTAATCTAATAGGGAGGCGGAAGCCAAATACACTCTGGCTAGGCTTATAAATGCCCTAGGGCAGATAGCCTAGTATCTACCTATGAACCTATGAACCTATAAGTTAATGTACAAAACAGGTATTGAATACAGTTAGAGGGTATTGCTATATTATGGTATTTTTAGCCTATGGATATACATAAGGTCCTCTAGAATTAATTATTGCAATTATTTCGACAGGTTGGGTAAAAATTCATGGAGGTCACTGACTTTGGAAGCATCAGATAGAACTTATGAATGAAGTTCTATGTTGCTTTTTTATTTACTTTATACTTGGAGCCACTAGTTGCAGTGATGCATAACCCTGTCATAACCACTTTTAACAATACAAAAAGCTGTCATAAGGGATATGTGGCAAGAAACCAAGAAATGGACATCTTTTTATTTGCAAATGGTATGTTAATATATTTGACAAGACTCTGTGCAGGATTTTAATATACTTTAATTTTCTCACCTGGATAAATTTGGTACTTTTTCAAGATAAATGATTAATAAAACCAAAACAAGAGTGGTATTTATAGATTACATATCAACATGAAAGTTCATATAAGAATATGAGGTTTTAGGGGAAACTTCACATATTAAGTTATAAGGAGTGGGTCTGGAGAAGTTTACAATGAGTTGATGAGAAGCTGAAATCCAATTTATTTATTTATTTATCCTTTGTTGACCGTATTAGTCCCACTGGGCTAGTAAACTCTTCTCAGTGCAGACCCAAGATGGTATTTATACTATAGGTGAATTTGGCCGGGGCATTGGGGAGCTTCACCCTACTCATCATTGTTGTGAGTGGGACGCATTTTGCAGGAGCACTTCCTTTTTTCATTCCAGTAGTACAGGTGGCCTGGAGAAACAGGGAGGCAGATGGAGAGAGAAGGATATGATGGGCTGGTGAAAGCAGTGGAGGAGAAACAAATACTGAGAACAGAAACTGTTTGCAGGATTCTGATGAGATGTTTCAAAGAGACCGGTTTGATGGAGATAAGTTGGCAAATGATGGGTGTATAATTATAACCCTTCAGTTGAGAGAGTTGTGGGATGATTTACTTAAAGTAATAGTGCACAGTGAACCAGAAAATGGAAATGTTTCCTGGGGGCACATTATGGACAAAATAAAAAAGGAGGACACAGAGACAATCTTGAAGAATAGTGGTGAGATGGAAAAGAAAACATATAGAGAAAGTACAATAAGGCAAAAGTTAAGTAGCAGAAGAAAAGGAAGAAGAAAATGAAAAACAGAAGTACATGGTAAGGATTCAATGTAAAGAAGCCAAAAAATGGACCGGTATGAAGTGTAGGACAGTTTAATAGCTCCTTTGGGTGTAAAAACAGAAGAGGTAAGAGCGTTTATTATTAACAAAGAGACATTTTATGAAATTGTATTTCAGACTGTTTTTTCTGTAGAAATTATTTTTGGAGAATATGAAATGAAAAAAGACTGTAATCCATGGAATCTTTATGTGATAAAATCATTTAACAGGGAAACAAAAAAGGACAATTCATATACAATTTTGAACTGACATATAAAGATAGACCTTAAAAGGACATTTGCAAACTTTATGTAAATAAGTGCTGAAAATTACAAAAGTTTATGTAAAAGGGGTTTGTGTACTGGTGGCTAGGATTGTAATATTGTGTTAAAAATAGAAAGAGAAACAATTATACAAATGCCAAGCATGAAAACTGTGGAGGGGAATGGGGGTGTTGTGAAATACTGAGGTCAACCCAAAACATTTTGTATGTGTGGAAAAGAAGGACATTTGATAAGTAACTGTGACAAAAGAAAATGCCATATTTGAGGGGAAATGGGACATGAAAAATGCGAATTGAAGTGTTATAAATGTAATAAAATTGGACATTTATGGATGGATTGCAAAAAGGAAAATAAGAGTAAGGAAAAAGAAAAAGAAGAAAATGAATAAAGAGACGTTTTAGAAGTAGTAGAAATATAAAAAATTAGATGAGAAAATATAAAAAGGACATAAAAGAAGGTTCCAAAATAAGTGATGAAGAAGACATACCCTGGGATTCATGAAGCTCGGCGCAAGGACGGCGTTAGCCTTGCACCGACCATGTGGCGTAGAGATGGCACAGCAGCACCATATGCGTATTAATGAAGGTATGCTGCTGCAATGTCCACGTGCACAGGAAATGTGTGCGAGTGCAGGGGGCGTGATTAAGCGCTGCATGGAGGCGTGAACATGTCAGCTACAGATGCGCAACCTAAAATGCTGACTAGTACAGCCTGCTTCCAATAGTAATCACTCCTGTCAGTGTCCGTGGATACTGAAATTATACAAAGCATACAAGAGAGTTCCGCGAACACAAAAGCACGTAGCTGAATTTTGAGTCCTCGTCCCTCGAACAATGACATTTAAAATCCCGTGCCTGTATTTCATTGTAGTGTTGATTGTTATACCAAGTGGAAGTGACACGCAGCATGTTTGTGGGCCGCTGCCCTTTGCTAAGCCTAGCCCAATGGTCAGAGCATTTGCTCAATATCTGCCCATTCGCGGTCCGAGTCATCCTTGTCTGGATGACCCAAAGATAAATAGGTATTACGCAGGTCTACCTACCATGTCATGAAAGATAAGTATTTGCGTGTACCTATGTGCGTGAAGTACAGCATGTGGAAGATCAAATATGCTAGTGTTGCCCTCACAACCATATTGATACCAGAGATATGTAGAGTACGCAATGTGTACTGCTGTCTGTGCCATGGGTCAGCAACCAGAGAAGGGATGGATGGTGTGTTTGTGGAATTTGGGGGGGGGGGGGTGACAGCTAATGTAATAATTTGCCAAGGGGAGACTGAGTCGGATGTACAATAGGTGAACTGGAGGTGTACGAGGGAGCAGTGGGTGAATCATAAAGGAAACCAAAGAGCATACATTCACATCCCCAATACACCCTGACAGGCCATACTGCAGAACACAATTCCACAAACATATTAACATTAAAATGTGCGATACACATGTACAGAAACATTACCGGATCACACCCACATAATGGTCTGGCCTGAACTGAGCCATCCAACCCCAACACACCAGGATACATAAATGAATACCCATCATCCCCGCCACAGCACACCACCCCCACCTTGCGGAACATCCACCAAAACCACCAATACTCGGGCTGCTAGCTTGGCGCAGCCATATCAGCACATAGTGCCCCCTACCCACATCTAGTAGGCAGTCTCACCCTAGGCAGTCTCAGGCTTGCAAACTAGGTATCCCATGCATGCATAACCCTCCTTCATTTTCAAACAACCAGAAGAATGAGGTTCATCGTCCACAATTTTTGGACATCCCTCATGGGATAAGTGTCTGTTCTCAAGATTAGACTTTGTGGCATAACACAATGTCCACCCCCATTGACATCCGGGCACAAGTCAGATTAGCAGTACTTGTCCACAACCCTGCTCAGCCTCCACCTGGTGCTGCAGAACCTAAGACCCGGGATTAAACACGTGACCGTGATGCACGTCTCCCCATGTGCATTATCGGGAATATATACCTTTCACATGTTCCCATGAAGCTTCCCCATAGCCATCTTCCAAATAGTACATGTCCACAAATTGTATACCCCTTCCAGGTTCCTCGTCATAATGATGCACACAACCCCTGTATACAAACGGTACAGGTCCCTCCCAGATGCGGTTGTTCATATACATGGCCATGTATAACTCCAGATATGTAGTAATATATCTATAAATGTACATACTTATATTCGCATAGCTACACATCACACATACATGCATATAAGTAGTTGTCAGGTATGTGTCCTATTCATAAATATGTATACTTGCAAATGTATGCATATGCCTCTCAGAAACATATGAACATTAACATGTACTGTACATATGTACACCAACCGACTGTCACATTTGTTGCCAGTGGTGTGGAATGCTTGTAGTAAAGTCATATATCCTAATTACCATCCATGCAGAATGTATCATGGATGGTTTAGTGGCAAAACCAGTGACTATGGTGTTTCTGTTCCTGGGTCCAAGCCATGCAAAGGCTGCTAATTTTATATGATGCCCAGAATAATGGCAGTCGGATATAGGGTAATTAAGGCACTTTTAAGCAGACGTAAGCGGGTATGCGCGACAGTAAGTGGCAGTCATTCAACACTGTGGGAAATGTAAATAAGCATGTAGGTGTATATGCATGTGTATGTACAGACATATATATATATATATATATATATATATATATATATATATCCATGAAGAATGAACATGGTCACAATAAAGCAGTCATAACAAATGTGAAGGGAAACAGCATGGAACCCCCCCCCCCATATTATTTAGTGCTGTCATATCAAGCTGCCCAGAGATGAGCAAATTTCCTGCATCTCCAACCACAGGTAGGATGCTAACAGTGGAACTAAGTTTGTCCACGTGCTAAATCTGACTTTCAAACAGGTACTGAGCAGTCCCAGTCACCATTTGGATAAGCTGAAAACTGAAAGACTAATTGAACACACTGACCATTAAATAAATGTATGTTCCAGGACTATAAGCTTGGGATGTCTGAATATACTTGGAGTGAGCCAACATATGGGACGTGTCTAGAGCAGTAGGGAGTGGTGCATGTGTAGTGGTGTGGTTTATTTCTGACCAGAGAATGGATGACTGCTGTGTTAGTGATGTTTTGCTGTGTTTGTTCTGGTAACTATGAACCATGGGTATACATGCAAATGAAGCAGCACAGCAATAGTGTAGTGGTTAGAGCATCCGCCTATCGAGCAGACGTTGCCAGTTCGACTGCAGCACACACCATTTATGATGCATAATCCATATACGAGCATATCCTGCTACTTTTATGCTCTGTAATGATATAATACCATGAAAATGTGAACTGGGGTGATGTATCACAGTAAGAATGCAGAAGGTGTTTGCGTGACGGGAAATGTTAAACGGAAAACCGCTGCTAAAAAGTGTTGAACTCACCCTTTGTCCAACGGCCCTTGTTCTGCCCAGCAACACGATAAATCACCTCGACCAGGCTCAATGCCAGGACCCTACACATCACAATCAATGTGATTTACCACTAAGCCTGGCATTTATACCTAACTCTGATGTTATCACAAACATAGCAGACAGCACAGTCATTCAACAGTATGATCAAAGTAATTAATCATGTAGATGTATATGCATGCTTACGTACACACACACACACACACACACACATATATATATATATATATATATATATATATATATATATATATATATATATACATCTACAGAAAGAAACATGGGCACAAGAAAGCATTCACAATGAATGCGAAGGAAAACAGCAGTGGAACACCCGTATTATCTAGTGCTTGACATATCAAGCTGGCCAGAGGTGAGCAAATCCCTGCATCTCTAACCACAGGTAGGATGCTAACAGTGGAACTAACTTTGTCCATGTGCTACATCTGACTTTCAAACAGGTACAGGGCAGTCCCCAGTCAGACAAGCCTAAAACCATATGAACACCCTCACCATCATATGAACATATGTGCCAGGACTATAGGCTTGGGAAGTCTGAATATACTTGGAGTGAGTCAACATGCGGGATGGGTCCAAAGCAGTAGGGAATTGTGCATGTGTAGTGTTGCAGTTTTCCTAACTGGAGAATGGATGCCTGCTGTGTTAGTGAAGTGTTGAGGCATGTATTCGGTTAACTATGAATCATGGGTGTACATATAAATGAAGCAGCATACCAATAGTGTAGTGGTTAGAGCATCCGCCTAACAAGCAGGCAATCATGGTTCAAGTTCGACTCTAGCACATATAATTTTCCATGTGGAATGAATGTTGTTCTGCTGTAAACCTGACATAATAACATGTAAAAGTGAACATAAGTATCGCATGGAATTTTTAACTAGATCCTTTCAATCGAAGTGGTACTGTCATTATGAATAAGGCACAAATAAGCGGCAGTAAACATATATAACAAACAGTAAGCTTATGCAAGTCGGCTTGCACGGGTATAAGCAGAGCCCAGCAAGGGAAATATATATGAGTATGTATATATACACACACACACACACACACACACATATATATATATATATATATATATATATATATATATATATATATATATATATATATATATATATGAATGTCGTAACAATAAAGCATAGACAAGAGATGAGAAGGGAATCAACAGCAACTATAGTATCAAAGAGTGCTGCCAGCATATGCCATATCACACTGGCCAGGAGTGAGCAAAGCACTGTTACTCACACCACAGGAAGGATATTACCAGTGGGAGTAACAGTTGAATTGCTAAGTCTACTTTACACACAGACAGAGGGTAGCCCTGCTGGGACTACCCAAAAATTATATAGAGCGTTTAGGCTTCCAACCATTACACAAGCAAGGGCAGGTATGTTCAAAGACTAAATGGTGGGAGAGCCTGAGAATTCATGAGGTGGGACAACATATGTGTAGGGCCCCTAACACTCTGCAGAGGGCAATGTTTGGAGGTGTGTCATGGCTGCGATAACAAGTGGATAATGGAGTTTACGTGTGTAAGTTGAACATGGGTGGGATGGAGGAACTATCAATATGAAATTATGGATCCAGGCGTGCCAGGTTTGGATGGCCCAGTTCTAATTGGACTGCCCCGTGGAGGTCAATGAGTTCATAATAAGTATATATGCATACACACATGCAGACATCAATATGTAGAAGTACATGCTCTGTAACACATGCATTCCATTTGTAGACATAAATAATAGGAATGTGCACATACAAACATTGACAGTAGATGGAATATTAGGCTGCGCAGAAGAGGGACTGGACGTAACTGCTAGACCGCAGAGGTGTGTACAGTGTACAAAGTCAGTGCTGTGCTGACGATAATCAAATGTGAGGGCTTCCCCACACATGGAATCATTCCTGTGGTCTGCCCACTATGGCAATGCCAAGTACTAAACTGGTCTAATTGTAACACGTTCATAATTAGGCTCCCATGTGTAACGTGTGCGATACCAGTCATACATATTAATGAACTGTGGTGTCATGTTAATGGGAGTAAGGATGTAATAAAGTATAGAGTCTAATCTTGCCATAAACACATGTGTGTTCCATGTGGAGCAACCCAATAACTGCGAATAGTATTCCTTTGGTTGCTCACGTCACCAATGTTTGTGGACTAAACGTATGGGAGGTCTGAGGATACATGGAGTGAGTAAACTGATGGGATGGCTCTATAGGAGTAGGGAGTGGCCAGTGTGTAGTGATGTCGATACACCGTGAATCCGACAGGAGAATGGATGACAGCAGTGTTAGGGAGGCATTGGGGTGTGTTTGGGGAACCAGGAGCCATAGGTATATGGGTATATATGCATATGGAGCAGCATAGCAAAAGTGCATTCGTTAGAGCAACCCCCTAACGAACAGATATTCTCATACCAAATCACACTGTATCACATTCTAATTACCATCGGTAATCCGTACATGAACGTATTGCGACATCTGTCCACTGTATAACCTGCTAAATATTGATTACAAGATAACTGGATTGAAGTATCAGTGTCATAATGAATAAGGCACTAGTATGCAGGTGAAGCATATATGAACACCATCACGCATGTGTAAGTACGTATGCGCGGGGTATGTATTGGTTTACAGACACACACATATACATATATATATATATAAATATATATAATATATGTATAGACATAGGTTTACTATCAAAAAATCGAAAATAAAAAAAAAAGTGTACGAAACTTCGACTTTTAACATCTGAAATGAACATTTCCATATGCACCTAATGTCGAAAATGCTCACGACATTTTCGACAATTAACAGCACTCTCACCCTTCCCTTAACTCCCTACCTAACTAGTCCAAACTCACATCTATGCAGGGGGGCAAGCCCCCCTGCACCCCCCACACCCCTCCTAACTTAATATTCCAACTCCGAGATCGCACTACAGTGAGGAAAGGGATGTATTTCCCTAACCGCACTGTACCGCAATCCCCTTACATGAGCGAACATTATAATTGTGAATGCACAGTCCATTCGCAATGATAACGTTCGCTCACATAACCTGCTGAACTATGAAGTATTCGAACATATGTTGTTCGAATGCTTCATAGCCGTGTAATTGTACGTGCATTTTGATAGTAAACCACAGACATATATATATATATATATATATATATATATATATATATATATATATATATATAGTTGCAGACATATATATATATATATATATATATATATATATATATATATATATATATATATATATATATATATATATATATATATATATGGTTGCAGACATAAATATATATATATATATATATATATATATATATATATATATATATATATATATAGATATATATAGATATATATAGTTGCAGACATACATATATACATACATAAATACATATATATATCTATATGGATTCACTACTGAATCCCGAAATTACACAATCCTGAAGCCCAAAATACTGAGACTATAAACCCAAAACCCCACATTACCAAAATATTAAAACTGCGAAATTCAAAATCGCGAAAGTACTACATACATACAGCACACACACAAACATTCACACAGCCTCCCCCCATAACCAAACAAACCACCCTACACTAAATATAAGCAGGGGGGCTTCGCCCCCTGCACCCCCCATGTGGGGGGTTGTGCCCCCCACACCCCCCATACCTTAATATTCTAACTCTGAGATTGCACAAACATACACACAAGGCAAACTCATACCCACACATTACAGCCCCTCGCACACACACACACACACACACACACACACACACACACACACACACACACACACCACAGTCACAACACACACTTACACATACTAAAGCCCCTCACAAACACACTTACACACACATACGTACCTGAACATTGCACAGAAGCGCTAACTCAAAATCCCTTAACATCGGGATTTTGAATTTCGCGCTTCTGGTCTTTCGGTAATGTGGAGTTTTGACTATATGGTCTCGAGCTTTTGAAATTTGAGATTTCAAAAGTTCGAGATTTAGTAGT
The DNA here is from genome assembly GCF_019279795.1 of Protopterus annectens. NCBI lineage: Eukaryota > Metazoa > Chordata > Ceratodontiformes > Protopteridae > Protopterus > Protopterus annectens. The sequence continues at coordinate 256,541,856 of NC_056745.1, read as the reverse complement.
GTTCCCATCTATGTGTGTGCGTGTGTGCGTGTGTGTGTGTGTGTGTGTGTGTGTGTGTGTGTGTGTGTGTGTGTTTGTGTGTGCGTAGATATACAGAGATATACAGCTATGATAGGAAACAGCACACAGGAATGACATATGTTCACAGGCTATGCCAATGGAAGTGAGGAGTCCAGGCAAGAAACATGAAACACGCAGCATGCCCCCTCCACAGCTGGACACGGGAAACATGCACACAATCAATGTAAAGTGTTCACTGCTCCACAGACCACAGGCAGGATACAACTGGGGGGGGGTGCACAGTGCACCCGTGGATTCTAATCATGGAACACAGACTGGAGCGTCCCTTGCGGGACACCCCAAAAATTGCCCAAACCTAAAGAAGGTGATAGACCAGCCATTTTGTCTGCGGTGTATACAGACTTGGAATACAAGGGTGGGTAACCCTGATGACCCATGGGCCGAGACAACTGTATGAAATGGGTCCAGCGAAGTGGAGAGTGGGCAGCATGTAGTGGTGTGTCCAGAACAGACCAGAGTAAGGATGGGTGCTGTTGAGGAGGCGAGGGTGGGGGAACTATAGGTAGCTAGTTATGGGTCCAGCTGTGCAGGTGTTGGCTGATGTGGGCCAATATGGACAGCCCTAGGGATGCAAGTGAATGTGTTCTTTGGGCAGAGGTGTCACCCAACGAGCAGCCACAACCACTGCGAGACCCACTAAAACAAAGTGTAATCTATATGGCAAGGAACGGAATAACCAGATGTAGACATATATATGTAGAGGTATATGTGTGTATATCTACCCATAGCAAATAGAGATATGCCTCTCCCTCACTGAAGTACGAATGTATACATACAGAGAAAGAATACAGATCCATACCCACATATAAATATATATACATATGCAGACAACCATAGACCCATATGTCGTTAGATTATATATATATATATATATATATATATATATATATATATATATATATATATATCTATATATATAGACAGCAAGATATAAATATACATGTATGCATACATATGCAGATATATCTGTATATATTAATGTAAATAGATATATTTATATGTTACAGTAAATATACACATGTATATAGCTAGGATATGATACAGCAGTTACGAGTAACATATGTTCACAGGCCATGCATATGGTGGCGGGAGGTCCAATAAACAAACGTGTAACACGTAGCATCACCCCCCTCCCCCCCAGCTAGGCCGGTGAGACATACAGACACACAATAAAGGTAAACACACCACTGCTTCCCAGACCACCGGTGGGATACTATCAGTGGGAGAGACCTGCAAGGTCTAAACTTGAAACATAGACATCGATGTCCCTTGTGGGACACCAAAAATTAATGATTGGTGCCAGTCCCGGTAATGATTTATCAAACCAGGCTGTAGATGTACACGGACCAGTAGGTTGTGCAAGCCTGAGCACCCATGGGTCGACACAACATATGACATGTGTCCCGACATGGGATGAGTGGGCAGTGTGTAGTGGTGTGTTTATACCCCACCTGCATACACAGTAAGGATGAGTGCTGTAGAGGAGTGGCAGGTGGGGGAAATATGGGTATGCGATTATGGGCCTAGGCGTGCAGGTGTTGGCTGGCAGAGCCATATTAGGACCGCCCTGGGGATGTAAGTAATATTCCGATATGGGCATAGCTAATGCCCATACCTCCCAACCCCTAAGAGCACATCCACTGGATAGTCCATAAACCATTGGGGGAACACATAGGGACCATACCATTGAACTGTCCTCGAATATCATGCACGTCCCTGATTTCGACTCAGATTCTAACTCTGTCCCACCTAAACCCTCCTAGAACTAGTGATATTAGAAGGAAAGGTGGTGGATTACATGTAAAGAATAATGACAACAATTAAGAGTCATGAACAGCATGTACCTCAGACAATGTGTATGAATACATATGCTCTGAGTCTGTCAATGTGTCAGGTTAATAGCACCAATAATTTAAATATGTCCCTGATGTTGTTATGCAGTGTCCCTGATTCAGTCTTCATTTTTCCCCAATCGTATGAGAGGTCTGACAGGGACAGAAAGCACATATTCCGCTGACTACCTTAGAAAGATGATAGAATAATAGGTATGCAGTAGCATGACTCGGCTGAGGAATGTGGGTCCCAAAACCCAATTACTTGTCTGTATTGAAGAGTCTCAGTTTCCATGTTTCAGCCAGGTGGGTGCAGATTGTAAGAGGAATACACAAATAATATGAATAAAACACTGGACAGGCCGCTGATTCCGTACAGTCGAACAGCATGCCGTCTCCTAATGCGCAGCCATCCCCGATACTATAGGCATGTAATCCGATATAATAGGCATCGCAAGGTAATATTGTGGCCCATGCTCCCACCCAGTGGTGTGAGTGTCAGAGGCAAGCACCAATGTCAGTGCATTTGCAAGTGCGGGAGGGAGCAGGTATAAGCCTGTTTGGCCACCAGTATGGGAGTATTACACTGGTAAAACAATGTAGAGGCTAACTGAGTGTAAAAAGCTGTAACCACAGGTTAGCATTGCTTAACACTGTGCAAACCCATGCACACTCGCTCACAACTGCTTAAATGTGCCTTAATCCCTCCGTATCCAATGGCCTTGTTCTGGCCTGCAACAAAATAAACGGCCTCTGCAAGGCTCAGAACCAGGACCCTACACATGCAATGTGATTTACCAATGCGCCATGGCAGATATACAGACATCGGACATTACCACAAACATATCATACAGTGCAGTCATTCAGCAGTATACGAATGTATCCCATCATGTAGATGTATGTGTGAGTGTTTATGTCCGGCATATAGGTACATACATATATAGAGATATGCCAGGAACATACCATGTGGCAACAAAGCATTACAAATGAATGAAAAGGGAAACACCAGTGACACCTGTATTATGTAGTGGTGTTGTCCTATGTAATATCAAGACTCCCTCAGACAGACACGTGTCATTCATACACGGAAACAGTTGTACATTGGCCGTATGCATCACTCTGTGCATGTAATGTACATTTAACACAACAGTACCTGTCCAATCATTATGTGAGAACAGTACTCTTGCAAGGTGATGTGTGAAACATCATCATCATCATGTTAAAGGTAAATGGGGTAACCATAGAGGGACCGGTAGTGTTGTGTGTACAATGGGGTCATCTGCATCACGTGTCCCTGGACCATTTAGGAGTGATATGCATACCAGGATCATGCGCCTGAGGGACAGGGGTGAGGATAACAGGAGTATGTTGTGATACATATAACAAGGGTTACATGTGTCCAGTGGGCATGTGTGTGAAATGAACAGCTATATATAGGGCAAATGTTGTCCTGGGAACCGATTGGCCTTATGTTTCTGTAGGGTGAGAGGGGGATGTGGTGGAAGAAGAGTAGGTATGCCCATGTAGGATAGGTAAGGTAGGATCACAGACAAGACAGCATACAGGGTCAGTATATGACACATATGGGGGGGCTACACCTCAGATGGGGTTGGGTGTTCAGCATTCACAAGCCCATGGGAACAGTGGACAGAGGTCCCCTGCCATGGGCAGCCACCACTGCACCAAAATAGCTGCAAAAGAGGCAGTGCTGGGGGCTGACCAGTGCTGGGGGCTGGAGGGGCAGCCTCACCCTGTAAATGTGACACCCCACCCTTGAGCTTGCGTATCTGGCTTCGGAACCCCTTATTGAGCCCCCAATGCACCACGTCTGGGACAGCACAACAGCAGACATGTTCCTGTCTGGCCCTGCTCCCAGGGGGCACATGCCCATCCTCAGTGGTGGTACAACCAGAAGGTGGTGCAGAGCCAACAGAGGTTGAGGTCCAAGGCTGAGCCCCAGATGTGCTGGTGCCCGGTGCCATAGTCAGCTGAAGTTGGACAGGAGGTTCTGCAAGGACCTCCAAACCCATAGAGCGTATGGTGTTGCAGTTTAAACACATATATGGCTTAGTAATAGACAACAGCATTCAGGATTACTTACAACAGTATGCATAGATATGACCATCAACCCAACACAAAAGATGGTATACATTTGCAGAGGGAGCACAACACATGCATATATACTGCATGACATCTGTACAATGTGTAGAAGGCGTTTGACTGCCACTATGAACAGTTGCCCATTATTGGCTTGTCACTGGGAACCCCAGACAGTGTCTGTCATACCACTGTTTCATGTGACATATGTCCAGTCAGGGATGTGATGGCAGTAACACATCCCTATCACCATGTACTGTCTGCAATCCTCACACTATGCTCCTGCTGTGCACAGATGTGTGTTCAGTGTGTAACACAGGAAACAAATGGTTCCACACACTGACCAGTCCACAGATGGCCCTACAGATGGGGGTCCCTCATGAACAGAGCACTGTCATGTCTGTTTTAAAACATGCAGAATAGCCATTACCACACACAACATGTTAAACAGGCAGTAGTCTCAATGCAGCATAGCTACACTTAGTCATGTCTGGCATATCACCCTCCTGTCTTTAGGCTATTTCCCATTGTGTATGATGTTTGAGGAACATCCAGATATCATGTGTGATGCCATTTCAAAGCACCACATCCAGGTACCACTCACAGCGACTGTCATGACCAAACACCAACATGATGTTCCTAGATAATGTACTGTGTTTATCATGCAAATGGCTATGGGAACATAATCACAGCTGTTCCACATGCAATCAGCTAGAGGAGGACTGCAATAGGTGCAGAGGTCATCATCTGATCATGTCCATCACTTACAATACACATGCTGCTGCTGAGCAGGTGTATACCTCCACATCCACCAGAGAGTGTGTGGGAGGGACAGACAAAGTAC